>NC_079459.1:1283524-1416024 GCF_903798145.1 Danio aesculapii
AAATCCGCTCAATCTGTGCGCAGTGGAGTGGGGAAGACCAGGCGCTTTATTTCCCCAGCAGATGATGGAGCAAATCAGCTTTTCAGCAGATGAGCGTTTATCGTGACCTTGAGGAAGACGCTCATACGGTCGTCACGTTGAGGATTGGGTTTTAATTGCAGTCATTTATCCAGATGTGACGGCAGATGACGGATGATTCTGTCACTGAGGCTTTTCTGGCTTTATGTTGTTATTGTTATTACTGTACTCTGGCAGCCGGTACAAATGCTGTTTATTTGAATACAGCACATCACCTATATGCTTTATAACTGCAGTTAACTACACTCACTGGCCACTTTATTAGGTATACATTACTATTCATTACCTTCAGAACTGCTTTAATCCTTGGTGGCAGAGATTCGACAAGCTACTGGAAATATTCCTCAGAGATTTTGCTCCATATTGGCATGATAGCATCACACAGTTGCTGCAGATTTGTCGGCTGCACATCCATGATGCCAATCTCCCGTTCCACCACATCCCAAAGGTGCTCAATTGGATTGAGATCTGGTGACTGCGTAGGCCGTTTTTGTACCGTGAACTCATTGTCATGGAAGCTTTACAACGTTTAACCTGCTGTAGCAACCAAAACACGCTCATTACATCACTAATGTCACATTTCAATTTAAAGACAAATACATTTTTTTAATCATCTCAATCCACAATAGTCCACGATTTTAAGTTTGTATGAGAAAGCAATGATTCAGTCCCAGTTTGAAGTCAATTGTGCATTCCTGTATTTTCTTTCCTTGCTTTGTTTGTATTGGTTGTTATGGTTTCTTTTAGTTGATTATTTGTCTCACCTGTGCCTTGTTTTACTCCACGTTGTTTTATTTGCTCTCCTATTTGCTTCTGCATCATCATATTTGTTTAATTCTTTGATGTGCTGCTATAATAGAAACAGTAACACAACTGGGAATTTAATAATAGAATTCAAATAAGAGTTTTCAAAATAAGAGTCCTTGAAGTAAATTTTGAGATGACATTTAAAAAATATCAATTTAAATTTGATTATCTGTCTATATATCTGTCTGTCTGTCTGTCTATCCTTCATTTTATCCATCTATCATTTTATCCAACTATCGTTCTATTGTTCTATCGTTCTATCGTTCTCTTTTGTTCTATTTTTCTATCATTCTATCTATCATTCTATCGTTCTGTCTATCATTATATCGTTCTGTCCATTGTTCTTTGTATGGTTCTATCGTTCTATCTATCATTCTGTCTATCATTCTATTGTTCTGTTTATCGTTCTGTCTATCATTATATTGTTCTGTCCATCGTTCTTTGTATGGTTCTATCATTCTATCTGTCATTCTATCATTCCACCTATCCTTCTATCTATCATTCTATCGTTCTATCTATCATTCTATTGTTCTGTCTATCATTATATCATTCTGTCTATCATTCTTTGTATGGTTCTATCGTTCTACCTATCATTCTGTCTATCATTCTATCTGTTGTTCTGTTTATAATTCTGTCTATCATTATATTGTTCTGTCCATCGTTCTTTGTATGGTTCTATCATTCTATCTGTCATTCTATCATTCCACCTATCCTTCTATCTATCATTCTATCGTTCTATCTATCATTCTATTGTTCTGTCTATCATTCTGTCTATCATTATATCATTCTGTCCATTGTTCTTTGTATGGTTCTATCGTTCTATCTATCATTCTGTCTATCATTCTATCTGTCGTTCTGTTTAAAATTCTGTCCATCATTATATTGTTCTGTCCATCGTTCTTTGTATGGTTCTATCATTCTATCTATCATTCTATCATTCCACCTATCATTCTATCTATCATTCTGTCGTTCTGTCTAGCATTCTATTGTTCTATCTATCTTTCTGTCCATCATTCTATCCATCATTCTTTCGATAGTTCTTTCATTCTATATCTATTGTTCTATCATTCTATTATTCTATCTATTGTTCTTTCTATGGGTCTATCATTCTATTTATCGTTCTGTGTATCTTTCTATCGTTCTATCTATCATTCAATATTTATGGTAATATCGTTCTATGGATCGTTCTATTCTTTCTATCATTCTATCACTCTGTCTATCATTCTATCTTTCAGTCTATTGTTCTATCTATTGGTCTTTCTATTTTTCTATCATTCTATCGTTCTATCTATCGTTCTATCTATCAGTCTATCACTCTATCTATCGTTCTACCTACCATTCTATCTATCATTCTATCTATCATTCTATCTATCGTTCTGTCTTTAATTCTATTGTTCTGTCTATCAATCTGTCTATCTATCATTCTATCGTTTTATCTATCTACCATTCCATTGTTCTGTCTATCGTTCTCTCTGTTTATCGTTCTAGCTATCATTTTATCGTTCTATATATCTTTCATTTTATCGTTCTATCTATCGTTCTAACTACCATTCTATCTATCATTCTATCTTTCTGTCTTTCATTCTATCATTCTATTGTTCTGTCTATGAATCTGTCTATCTATCATTCTATCATTTTATCTATCTATCATTCTATTGTTCTGTCTATCGTTCTCTATTGTTCTCTCTATCGTTCTAGCTATCATTCTATCTTTCATTTTATCATTCTATTTATCATTTTCTCTATCTAGTTGTATGTTTCCTGTTACACATTTAAAAAAGAATGTATTTAGATATTTACTGTATTTTCAGGAATAATTTAATTTTTAAAATTTGGGTTCATTCACAATATCATAACTTCATACTTTAAAATAATAGAAACCGACACCACAAACTGTTGAAATATTGTTTAATATATCTTATAATGATACAGAAAGCAAAATTAAAATGAAAACTGGAAACAAATTAGATGATTAAAAATAGCAATAGGATCTCAATGAGCCTAAAATGAGCCTGTTTAATCGAAATGATTATCAGTTAACACCACAGCATCTCCTCTAACTGCTTTTAGTGAGTTTTGGAAAACAACCCATGTCTATCCACATGATCGGGAACTGTAGTTATTAAATCTGTTATCCTAAGATGACCTTGTGAGTCAATAGAGACGGATTCAGCTTCCAGGAGTTGTTTCATTAGGTAAATGTAGTGCACTGGTTATCCTCAATGTGATCATTAAAGCTTTTGATAACGTAAGTGAGTCTTACTGCTGCTGTATTACATTACAGTCTATTTGGATCAGATTCAGATTACAGCGGGGGACGAAACTGTTATGTGTGTGTGTTTGTGTGCATACCTTGTAATCCAGAACAAATGTCTCCACAACTATAGCAATACCAGTACATTTTGACCTTGTGGGGACATTTGTTTGGTCCCTATGAGGAAAACATCTCCTAAATCACACAGAATGAAGTATTTTGAAAATGTAAAAGTGCAGAATGTTTTATGTGAGGGTTGTGTTTAAGGGTAGGGGGAGAGAATATACAGTCTGTACAGCAGAAACGTCATTACAGTTATGGAAAGACCCCATAAAGATAGCTTTACAAGTGTGTGTGTGTGTGGGAGGGGGGTTATTATGACTGGCAAATTATTAATTGCAACCAATAAAAGTGTGTGTGTTGTTGTTTTGTGTACATTTAAGTTAAACACCCACATACATGTATGTGAGGTAGAAAAATAATATATATATTGTCATATATAAATATAAATCAACATTTTCTATACATGCATTTGTGCATTTATACTATATATACTTAAATAAATATAAACAATACACACAAATATTGTCAACACAAACTTTAAAACAAACACAGTTAATTTATCCCGGACGAGCCCCCACTTTGTTACGACATGCAGAATGTTTTATGTGAGGGTTGTGTTTAAGGGAGGGGGAGAGAATATACAGTCTGTAATAGCAGAAGCATCATTACAGTTATGGAAAGACCCCATAAAGATAGCTTTACAAGTGTGTGTCTTTATTATGACTGGCAAATTATTAATTGTAACCAATAAAAGTGTGTGTGTTGTTGTTAATCGTATGTACATATAAATTATACACCCTGTGAGGTGGAAAAATAGGATATATTGTCATATATAAAAATAAATCAACATTTTCTATACATGCATTTGTGCATTTATACTATATATACTTATATAAATATACACAGTACACACAAACATTGTCAACACAAACTTTAAAACAAACACAGTTAAATTATCCCGGACGAGCCCCCGCTTTTGTTACGACTGCTCTTTAAGATGGCTCGTTATATAGAGAAAGCAACGTAAAAGAATTGAGTAAGCGTTATAAACATTTTAAATCAATTTATTGTACATAATGACGTTAACACTCTTAACCAGAGACACAAATAAACGAATATCTGACTATTAAATAAAATATACAAAAGGAAAATATACAAACATGCATGCATGCGCCCTTGTAGAACAATAAGAGCCAAGAAAAACCTAAATCAAGCCACCGACCATAACATTTTGGTATATGATGTATAATAAATAATGCTTTTAATCTAATATTATTATATTTACTATATTTGTTTCCCTATTTTTGATTAATGTGCGTAATATTCATTCAGTACAACCACCTGCTCCCATATATCTTTTGAGTAATGATCTGAGAATATGTGTATAATCTATTTCACCATGTAAATACTGTGATTCTGAATGCTGCGTGTGTTGTTTGTGTCTCAGCAGGAATGCACACCAGCATCAGTGAGATCTTGAAGGAGAAAACGCTCAAGTCGTCTCGCCGCAGTTTGCCGTGTTTGGCTCAGAGTCAAACGCATCCTCAAAACCTCAACCACTTCCTGTCTGTGCCTCTGAGTCCTGAACCCAAATCATACACACACAGCAGCAGCGTCAGTGCCTCCTGCACACACATCACACCTCCGGCCACAGGTGAGCACATCTCAGACTAGCCTCAGACTGCTTTATCCAGTGGTATTATGTGGCTGTCTGGAATACTTGTTTCTGATTGGTCAGTCGCAATGTTATTCCTAGATAACACCCGCTAAATAATGCAGGCTCATCTGGAAGCTTGCAATTACTTTGACCGTCAGAGAATACATTTACATCTTTATATTTACATCCCCTTTCATATGCATCTGCCTGTTTGTTGATTTTTGACTGTTTGGCGCCATCTTGTGAGTAAATAATATAAAGGTTTGCATATGCTTTATTCAGCTGGTTAGTTTCAATCAGCTTTGTGTTTTTTGACTGTTTGTCTCTATCTAGTGTCTGAATAATGCGCAGGTTAGTGTATACTCCATCAGCTGTTTCTGTTTGTCAGCTTTGCGTTTTTTTTTACTGTTTGGCGCCATCTAGTGTCTGAATAATGCATAGGTTAGTGTATACTCCATCAGCTGTTTCTGTTTGTCAGCTTTGCGTTTTTTTTTACTGTTTGGTGCCATCTAGTGTCGGAATAATGCGCAGGTTAGTGTATACTCCATCAGCTGTTTTAGTTTCTGTCAGCTTTGTGTTTTTGTCTGTTTGGCGCCATCTAGAGTCTGAATAATGCACAGGTTAGTGTATACTCCATCAGCTGTTTCTGTTTGTCAGCTTTGCGTTTTTTTATGACTGTTTGGCGCCATCTAGTATCTGATTAATGCGCAGGTTAGCGTATACTCCATGAGTGTTTTCGCTTCTGTCAGCTTTGTGTTTTTGTCTGTTTGGCGCCATCTAGTGTCTGAATAATGCATAGGTTAGTGTATACTCCATCAGCTGTTTTCGTTTCTGTCAGCTTTGTGTTTTTGTCTGTTTGGTGCCATCTAGTATCTGATTAATGCGCAGGTTAGCGTATACTCCATGAGTGTTTTCGCTTCTGTCAGCTTTCTGTTTTTGTCTGTTTGGCGCCATCTAGTGCCTGAATTATGCACAGGTTAGTGTATACTCCATCAGCTGTTTTCGTTTCTGTAAGCTTTGTGTTTTTGTCTGTTTGGCGCCATCTAGTGTCTGAATAATGCAGAGGTTAGTGTATACTCCATCAGCTGTTTTCGTTTCTGTCAGCTTTGTGTTTTTGTCTGTTTGGTGCCATCTAGTATCTGATTAATGCGCAGGTTAGCGTATACTCCATGAGTGTTTTCGCTTCTGTCAGCTTTCTGTTTTTGTCTGTTTGGCGCCATCTAGTGCCTGAATTATGCACAGGTTAGTGTATACTCCATCAGCTGTTTTCGTTTCTGTCAGCTTTGTGTTTTTGTCTGTTTGGCGCCATCTAGTGTCTGAATAATGCAGAGGTTAGTGTATACTCCATCAGCTGTTTTCGTTTCTGTCAGCTTTGCATTTTAAAAACTTCATTAACGATCGCGCCTCTACTTTGTGTCTACATTTTATGCTTTGTGGCAAGTATCAGTGTAATAAGCGGGATCAAGTACCTCCTGAACGGTTTGTTTTTTGCAGCATAATAATATGTATATATAATTTGAAATTAATACAATTTTAATGCTCACAAAGGCTGTTTATTTATTTAAAAAAAATTTAAAATGTAGTTTAAGAAAGTAAATGCAGGCTTGGTTAAATTTTAAATAAAAATTTTTTTTTTTTTAATTAGTTAATTCATTCAATCATTTTCGTCCACTTTTCCGGGGCCGGGTCGCAGGGGCAGCAGTCTTAGGAGGGAACCCCAGACTTCCCTCGTCCTGGACACCTCCTCCACCTCCTCCGGGAGGATCCTCCAGCTCCTCTGGGGCGTGATTAAGTATGTTAGCTACGGCCAATACCTCAGAAAATGTGTTAGAATCCTGTTGTCAATGGGCCTTGACTTCAAACAGTGAGTCTTAAAAATTTTGACTAAGACAAAATTAGTGCTGTGATCGCCAATATTAGTCCAGTTGATCTCTGCGAACCCTCATCGGGTTTTCAGACAAGACGTCTCGTTCCTGGAGCTGCTCCGAGAATATTAGCGAAGACGCAAGAATCATGTCCAACTGCTGACGCCGGTGCAATCCTCTAAAAACAGCAGATCATTCCCTCCGGAGCCTCTAATGGTCTTGATCCTGCCAGGAGATCTTTTAGCAGAAGCACCTGATCTGATGAGCTCCACACAACAGCACCATGAATTATGGATAATGAGAGTGTTCCTTCTCCTCCTCCGCCTGATGGCTTTCATACAGTAGTTACTCAGTGGCTTTAGTCCACATATGCTCGTACTGAGAAATCTGAGGTCTGCATTTTGTAGTGACAGGAATTCAATGTGAAGTGAACCGTGACTTGCAGTAGGTGATGATCATTCATATGTGCGTTTTCACTGTCAGCCTTGACAAAAATGAATATAACTAGTATTGACGTCATCTAAAATGCAGTAAATGGTTAAACATTTGTCTCCGTGGACTTCTTGTTATAAAAACTGCTGTGTAATTAATTTTTCTTTTTACATTTTTGAGCCAAATTTTAAAACTGTCCTGTGGTGTGACCGTCACAAGCATAGTTCAATAAATTACAATCCACAACCATATCACCCTGCTGAAGCTAAGCAGGGCTGAGCCTGGTCAGTACCTGGATGGGAGACCACATGGGAAAACTAGGTTGCTGTTGGAAGTGGTGTTGACCCTGGCCTCACCCATGACAGACCTATGCTTTCGGACTTGTTCTGGTAACAGTCTAGATGATCATTTTCTTCTTTGGTCCGGAGCACACAGTGTCCATTTCTCCAAAAAAAATACCTGAAATATTTTCATCTGAGCACAGTACACGTTTCCACTGTACATCCCAGATGCCTCCGAGCCCAAAGAAGTCGACGGACACTGTTAACATAGGGCCTCCTTTTGGCACAGTACAGTTTTCACAGGCATTTGTGGAGGCGGCTGCGTATTGTGGTACTTGACAAGGGTTTGCTGCAGTAGTCCTGAGCCCGTGTGGTGATATGGCTTATAAATGTATGAGGATTCTTGTTGCAGCGCCCCCTGAGGGATCGGAGGTTGTACAGCTTAGACTTGTGCCCTTGTCCTTTACGCACTGAAATTCCTCCAGATTCCTTGAATATTTTAATGATGTTCTGCACTGTTGGAGGTGAAATATCCAAATGTCTTCCTCTCTTTCTTTGAGGAACGTTGTTTTTAAACATTTCAATCATTTTCTATCGTATTTGTTGGCAAACTGGCGATCCTCAGCCCATCTTTGCTCCTAAAGGACTTGACCTTGGATGCTGCTTCTGTCCCAAATCATAATCACAATCCCCTTTTGACATCACCTGTTTCAAATCACATCATCATTTCACCAGTTTACCTGATTACTATGCCTAAATGCTCATGTCACAACTTCTTTTGGAGTGTGTTGCAAGTCTGAATGACAGGAAAGGATCTATATTTACAAATGAAATGAAGCTGACCAGACAAAACATGAAATATTTTGTGTTCATATTGTCTGCCATGAAATACAAGAGAATGTTTTTCTCTCTCTGTCAGACACTGGTCAGGATGTCTACACTGAGGAGAGGGAGACGGGAGGGTGTGAGCCTAAAACAGACGAAACTCTCCTCGTCCAGCAGAAGCCGGTGAGCAGAGGGAAACTAGAGGCCCGAACTGACTCCGTAAAGGTAAAAAACAGCTCTGTTCTCCATCACAGCTCGCCTGAGGAGATGCTGACAACTCTATTAGTGTTTGATGACAATGTAAAATAAGTGTGAGCGCTTATTAGACGTGTGTTTTTGGATTTACTCTACTGGTCAAAAGCATCTTTGAAATGCTCCAATGTCCATGTATATATGCTTGCACTTGATGGACAAATGGTGTAGAGTGGTCAACCGACGACCTTCACGTCCAATCACAGTCATTTCTGTTGAGCATGTGAACAGAATGGCCAATCAGCAGCGTTTAAGAACATGCTCAAATGTTAGCACGAACTGGACAACTGTAAAATTTCAGTGCCGATTGCTACTCGATACGTTTGACAACCATAATATAAAGGATGTTCTGCTTTGTTTTTAGGGGAAAAATCTAGAAAACCCCTCAGGTCTGATGTTCAGAGATGGAAAGAAGCGTATCGACTATATCCTGGTGTATAAGAAGTCGAGTCCGCAAGTGGAGAAGAGATGCACGTTTGAGAGGAACCTGCGGGCTGAAGGACTAATGCTGGAGAAGGAGGTACACAATCATCATTTACTTTCAAGCGTCATTTGTTTGGACGGATTCTTTTCGGCCTTAAGGATAAAAACAGAACCATCACCACTCTGGTGATATAGAAGTATGAACTCCATTCATTTTTCATCCACTGATTTTTTTTTGCAATGCTGTTAAAGGCAGACCTGTTGTGTGCTCTGAGGTTGATAAATGATTGTAATAGCTGTTATTCAGCTAATCTGTTCACTTATTAAGATAATAATGTTTAATTCTGGAATGTATGCCAAAAACTACATTACCCATAATGCTGTGCAGAGAATTCCACCAATCAGAGTCACTGTGAGCAATGAGCATCAAAGGAGATGTTTATCCCCGCCCACTCCCAAGAATTACAGCAAATTCTGTCACTTTATTTATTTATTTTTTTACTTTCTTTACTTGAAATTCATTTGTGTCATTCCCAATGCTTTATAGGAGTGTAGTTCTTTACCTCACTAAAGTTGTTAATCTCACAGTCCTTTTATATTTGTCCGATGTTCACTAATACTGTACTTTTTCAGCTCCAGTTGTTGACGTGTTTTCCCAATTTATTTTAAGCTTCGAGAAGTTTTGGTTAAACCTTCAACTATAAGATAAATCACAACTTTACAAACATTGATTTGAAGCAAAGACGTTCAAGAATAGCAAAGAAAAGCACTAAAATACAGGACTGTGAAGCTTTATTGAGGGAAAACTACAAAAACAAATTCCATGTAGTACTTATAAATGTACATAATAATAAAATTAAAAAATAGCAAGGAAATATTAAACTTTACTAATTTAAAAATGATTGATTTATATCTATACAAACAACACGTTATGAGCTTATCGCAAAATGTGAAAATCGTACAAATATATATATATCGATATATATATATATATATATATATATATATATATATATATATATATATATATGTATGTACAACAGTTTAATGGCATAATCTTGTATATAAAAAAGAAAATCAAACACAGAGTCTAAAAACCCTTTTGTAGGAGGAACTACTTTCTTCCACCATTCATTCACATCTGCAGAACGTCAGAACAGTAGTAACCGTTGCTTAAAATCATGTCACTTTAGAGCTAGTGTTTGACTGATTCTCTAGCGTAATGTCTAAAGTGATAACAAAACAGGTGATTTTTGCTCACATTTTAATATTATAAGGATGAAGATTATAAGGATGAATCAGTCCTCTGCACATCAATAACTGTCTGGTTTGGCTCAGCTACTAAATACGATCTCCAAAGACTACGTTGAATAGTTCGGACTGCTGAGCGAATCGCTGGTACAACCCTTCCTACTCCCCAAGAACTGTACTTATCCAGAGCGAGCAGAAGGGCTGCCAAAATCCCTCTGGACCCCTCACACCCAGCACACTGCCTCTTTGAACTGTTACCTTCTGGTCGACGCTACAGAGCACTGCGCACCAGAACAGCCCGACACAGAAACAGTTTCTTCCCTCAGGCAATCCATCTCATGAACACTTGATAATAATAATTATGGAACCAACATCACTACTTGCTATACACTTTTATACACATATACACTTATTTAACAACACACTTTACATGCCAATTTGCACATAACAGCTGCACATATAACGTTGTATATAGTAATAAACATGTACATACACTTGTCAATCTGTATATTTGCACTCACTACTTCTATTTTTTTTTTTAAATATATATTTATGATCTGTTTTTTGTCCTGTCTCTGTAATCCTGTTGCACTGTAGAAGCTCTGTCACCAAAACAAATTCCTCGTATGTGTGAACATACCTGGCAATAAAGCTCTTTCTGATTCTGAACAGCATGAAATGCCATCAGTCTACAGGATTTCAATCTGTTGCAATCGGAATTTCACTATAATTAACCTCAAAAAGCCAAAGCAGAGCAAACACTAGCAGATTACTGTGGTATAAATACAGCACTAGAAAATACAAGAGAGAGATCGACTTAAAATGTCACCTGTTCTGTAAGGATTCGTTCAGCTGTGGTTTAAATCTTACGTTGAGTTTTTCTCCTCTAAGGGCTTGTTATGTGGTCTCTGTCGCCATCTAGTGGCGGAGCGGAGTGACAGGCTGATGGATGCCGACGTGCTGAATTTCCGAAATTATAAATATTGTGTTCTATATCAGTAGCTGAACACCTGAACTCTACTTTATCAAGCCTGCTTTTCTTCTCCCAGATCTGTCACGCCGTTTTTATCCTCCAGCATTATTCATGCAGGTTTCACCTCTGCTGCTCCTCTGTAGGTGTGCTCATAATGTCCACACGTACAGCAGAGGAAGTTTTGCAGAGCTTGGAAACAACATCAGCTTTAGTTCTGTCAGTTTACACAAAACTTTGAGAAGAGGCTCTGGAATTGAACAGGACTGCTGACCTTCAGAGGACAGTAATAATTGCTGTTTTATAGGTTCTGTTTAAAGGTCTTATTGAATGACTTTGATTTTGATCTCTTGATTAAAACGGAGACGTACCTTAGTTACTAGTATTAACACTTCAGTGGTTATCAGTGGTGTAAAGTAACTAATTATAAATACTCTAATTACTCGAATTGAGTAGTTTTTCCTTAGGAATTGTAATTTACTAAGTAGTTTTAAAAATCTGTACTTTTACTTTCCCCTTGAGTACATTTTTAGTGCTGTATCGGTACTTTTGCTCCTCTACTTTCCTTCATCCTGCAGTCACTACTTTATTTCTTTCTTGTCTATGGAGATTAGAAAAATCTGATTCCTGTCCAATCAAATCACACATAGAAGGTAAATCGCATCATAATGAACTACCTGAAGACATGGGCGCTTTACATTGTAGCAAATCTGTTTGGAAGCATTAAAAGTGTCCAAAAGATGCTTAAAATCTTTACACACCATGACCCAGAGACTGTTTAGATGCATGAGAAGATGACGGATGATTACTGTATGATGACGGAAATGGCCTTAAACACCCAGCAGGCACAAGACATCAACATGACGTCAGATTGACGTTGTACCCCAACGCCGTGGGGACGCTGCATTTTGTTTGGAAATGAAAATCGGTTTGACGTCAGAACTCAACGTCAGGCCGACGTCAATGTCCAACATCCAACCAAATATAAACGCCTAATGATGTTACAGCTTGACGTTGTGTCGACGTTACCACTATGACGTCTATCAGATGGTTTTTGGTTGCCATAACTGATGAAGAAATGTCAGTATTTGACATATGATGTTGGTTTAAGATGGCTCGACGTTGGATTTTGGTCACTTTCCATCACAACCTAAAATCAACTAAAAATCAACATCATTTGACGTCGTTATTGGACATCAAAATAATGTTGTCCTTAGAGGCTGGCTAGACATAGATTTCGGTTGTGACGTCAGGTGACCAATATTCAAACCTAATATTAACATCTTATGATGTTGTGTGCCTGCTGGGCAATCACTAAATGCACTACAGAATGTTACGTTTACACACACACTCACAAATGACATGTAAATGCATCAGCTTTTCACAGCGTAATACTCACTACTCATGAGTACTTTTAAAAGGGCTGCTTTTTACTCATAGTTTGAGTAATATTTACAACGGTATTCAACTTGGACTACATTTTTAGGCAAGTAATGGTACTTTTACTTAAGCATGATTTTTCAGTACTCTTTCCACCATTGGTTATTATTGATTGAATTAAATTATTTAAAACTGTAATTAAAAATGTAAGTAAAACTTTTATTAAATGTAATTACATTTTATATTAAAATGTAATTAAAATTATATAAAAATTAATTTAAAATGTAATTAAAATGTTTATTAAATGTAATTACATTCATTTATTAAATTACACATTAAATTGTAATCTAATTAAATAAATTAAAATGTATTAATTAAAATAATAAATTTATAAATTTAAAAAAAGATTTCCGATAATGCCACGAATGTTTTGTTTAACACGATGTTGCAAAAACAAGTAAAACTAAAGATAAAAAAACTACAAAAATAAAACAAACATTATAAAAACTACTGTAGTGTATTCTCTGCTGGAGATTACTTCCTGTAGTTTGTTGTAATCACCAGCTGTATTTTCTCTATTGGAATGCACTTCCTACCGAACTACAAATCCCAGAAGTCTTTGCACAAATCACTCCTGCCACAGCTGACAGTCATTTGGACACACACACACTGCTGTACAATGGCCCAAGGTATTCGACAGGCCAAGAAAGGCTGGCCGCTGGCCCCGAGGAAGCCCCGCTTAGACCCAATCAGGCCCCGGAAGGGACAATGGAAACACTACCGGCCCTGGCTCGCTCTGGCAGGCTCGCTTTAGGCGCGATAGTGGAAATGCGGCTAATCATTACCTGGACTATTTATACCCCTGTTTTTCACACACACATTGCCAAGTAGTCTCTAAGCTGTTGCATTCATTAGTTACATTCATTATGACACAATTTTAGCCAGATTTGCAACATATTCTAAAATATATCTACAGTGCCATTACATGCAGCCCCTTTGAGAGATATTAAACAGCCGATACATCTTGATTAATTGCGTGCACATGTCTGTTATCTGCTGCTGATGATTTGTCTTTCTCTTCGGCAGCCCTCATTAACCAACAGTGATATCATGTTTGTGAAGATTCATGCGCCGTGGGACACGCTGTGTAAATACGCCGAGCAGATGAACATCAGGATGCCTTTTAGGTAGAGCTCAATATGACAGTATCCATCAATATATCACAATATACAGTGAACTAAATACTGCACGTCAGTTATTATTATTTATTCTCCTAGGAAAAAGTGTTACTTCACTGACTGGAAGAAGAAAGCTATGGGCAGGTAGGATATTGTAGTCTTACTATGCTGTGTTTTCATTTATTGTAAATGTTCATAAATGTAAATCGAAATGTGACGTTTCTATTGAACTCAATGCTTACCGAATATTACAGGGGTGGTTTTAAGTGTTTTTATCGGTGTACTTTGCTATTTAACAAAAAATATATCTTAATATTTAATAAATATAACCCCCACTCCCTCGTTATCAACATCTCATCTCTGATTGGTGTTTACTGGGCTGAGGGCGGGATCAGGTTGTCACTCACACCAGATCCACCAGTAGCAAAACACAACCATACTTAAACAAAATTTAAGCCCCGCCCAACATTTGCTATATATATTACCTATTGTATGATAACATATTAACGTTTTGGAGCGGCCCAGCCAGAGTCCTGACTTAAACCTAATTGAGAATCTGTTGGTAATTGAGGGTGATGGTAAGGAGATCATCCAATCTAAAAGAGTTGAAGCTCATCACTAAAGAGGAATGGGCACAAATACCAGTGGAGACATGTAAAAAGCTGGTCAGCAATTATAGGAGGCGTTTAATTGCTGTAATAGCCAATAGAGGCTTTTCTATTGATTATTGAGTTGGGTTTTAATAATTTTAAACAAAACACAACCATCCATGAACAAAACTTAAGCCTCGCTCAAAATTTTCTATATAGTAACTATTGTATAATAGCATATTAATGTTTTGGATTGGCCCAGCCAGAGTCCTGACTTAAATCTACTTGAGAATCTGTGGACTGAGCTGAAGATCAAAGTGATTGCAAGCAAACCCTCCAACCTGAAAGAGTTGGAGCTCATCACTTAAGAGGAATGGGCACAAATACCAGTGGAGACATGCAAAAAGCTGGTCAACAATTATAGGAACGGTTTGATTGCTGTAATAGCCAATAAAGGGTTTTCTATTGATTATTGAGTAGGGTTTTAATAATTTTGGACAAAACACAACCATCCATGAACAGAATTTAAGCCCCGCTCAACATTTGCTATATATAATAACTATTGTATAAAAACAGGTTAACGAATTGGAGTGGCCAAGCCAGAGTCCTGACTTAAACCCAATTGAGAATCTTTGAAAGAGCTAAAGATTAAGGTGATTGCAAGCAAACCCTCTGAGCTGAAAGAGGGGGAGCTCATTGCTAAAGATGAATGGGCACGAATACCAGTGGAGACATTTAAAAAGCTGGTCTGCAATTATAGGAAGTTTTTGATTGCTGTAATAGCCAATATAGGCTTTTCTATTGATTATTGAGTAGGGTTTTAATAAGTTTGGACAAAAGAAAATGCTGTTTAAAGGTAAATAAAAGCTGAGTAATATTTTCTTTCCACAATGATGCCTCTTGCACATCATCTTATTGTATTTTTGATTAATAATTTGATGAATGCTAACACACCGATGTCTGTTTACAGTCGATTTCAGCTGAGGTTTCGCCAGCTGAAGAGTTGGCTGCCCAGGAACCCGATGAAGCTGGATAAAGAGGCTCTTCCAGACCTGGTGGAAACGGACTGTTATACGGCGCCCTTCAGCAGAGCCAGAATGCACCAGTACGTCCACCTCTCATCACCTTCTTACAGTCAAACAAAACAGTATTGAGACATCAGATGAAATTGTTGACTTTTTTATGCTTGTAGGTGTTGACCACTTCAGATTAGAGCTGTCATGACAAATTGTTCAGGAGACCAATTCACCAATTCTGAGAGTTTCAATTACAATCTTTCAAACTAGACGAGCACCGTCTACTGTCAAAACTAGCCTAGAACACCAACTGCTATTAAACACTAGCCTGCTGTTAAAAACTAGCCTAGAGCACCATCTGCTGTTAAAAAGTAGCCTAGAGCGCAACTACTATCAAAAACTAGTATAGAGCGCCGCCTGCTGTCAAAAACTAGCCTAGAGCATCACCTGCAGTTAAAAACTAGTCTAGAGCACCGTCTGCTGTTAAAAGCTAGCATAGATCGCTGCCTGCAGTCAAAACCTAACCTAGAGCACCATCTACTGTTTAAAAAGTAGGCTAGAGGGCCGTCTGCTGTTAAAAACTAGCCTAAAACGCCATCTGATGTTAAAAACTAGCGTAGAGCATCGTCTGCGGTTAAAAACGAGCCTAGAAGCTAGCGCAGAGTGCCATATGCTGTTAAAATTAGCATTGAGCACCGCCTGCAGTTAAAAACTAGCCTAGAGCACCATCTGCTATTAAAAACTAGCCTAGAGAGCTGAGCCGTCTACTGATAAAAACAAGCTTAGAGTGCATCTACTGTTAAAAACTAGCCTAGAGCTCAACCTGCTGATAAAAACTAGCCTAGAAGCTAGATTAGCACCCCGTCTGCTGTTAAAAACTAGCCTAGAGTGCCATCTACTGTTAAAAACTAGCCTAGAGTGCCATCTGTTGTTAAAAACTATCCTAGAGCACCATCTGCTGTTAAAAACTAGCCTAGAGCACCATGTACTGTTAAAAACTAGCCTAGAGCAGCATCTGCTGTTATAAACTAGCCTAGAGCATCATCTGCTGTTATAAACTAGCCTAGAGCATCATCTGCTGTTATAAACTAGCCTAGAGCACTATCTACTGTTAAAAACTAGCCTAGAGTTCCGTCTGCTGATCATTAAATTAAATGTTATAACCATTTTCTAAACTATATCAAATAAGTAAGGAATAATACACATTTAGCCGATTGTTCTTGCATTTGTTGTATTTGTCAGCAGAAAAGGACATTAAATAATCTGAAATGTAGGATAAGACTAACATTAAAGTCTGACCCGCTTCTTATATAAAACCCCATGTCATATACATTTACAGATACAAAACAAAAAATCTAATTGCTCTGCAGCTTTGGTTCCTGTGAATATGATACTGCGATTAAATATCAGTGTAAATATTCACTGCTGAGTGAATCTGAAACTGCAGTCGCTCTTTTAACCTTCATACCATCATAAATGTGTTTATATGAGCTTCAGATCGTGATGTTCTTGACCCGGATGAGTGTTTGTGAAGGCAGGAGACTCGCTGACATCCACTTTACAGCTCCCAGATCAGTGGAAATGCTGGAGTTTAGAGGAAACTGAGGCTGTGGAGGTCGATTTGTTAAAGAAGCGCTGTCAGTGAGGGTTTATTTGAGGACGCGCTGAGGTTTTCTGAGCACTGAAATGTAGGATGAGAGTTTAATCTGTAAATTTGTAATAAATTATAAAAACTGCAGAAACTGCAGAAAAATGTTACAATATAATATAATATAATATAATATAATCACATCACATCACATCACATCACAGCAAGAAGGTCACTGGTTCGAGTCCCGGCTGGGTCAGTTGGCGTTTCTGTGTGGAGTTTGCATGTTCTCCCTGTGTTGTCGTGGGTTTCCAATATAATGTAATTTAACACAGTACAATAATATACTGTAACATAATATAATATTTTTCTATTGCATGTTGTTTATTTATTAATTTATTTTAAATTTACAGTAAAATTTTTAACCTTTTTTATGGTTAAATGGAACAAATAGCCATAAAAAAACATCACATAAAAATGATCATTCGAGTTAAATACATAGTGTGTTAATGTAATATTTTAGCACAATTAACGCTTTTATTTTACATTTAATTATATTTATTCTGTGTGCTGTTGTAATATTTTTGTTTTAATTTTTAATATTACTCTTAAACATAATTTTTGTGTTAGTTTTAGTAAGTTGAATGCTTTCTATTTTAACTTATATGCAAATTAAAATGTTTTATCTATTGTAATATTTCTATATTACAATATCTAAAGAATAAGAAATAATCCAATAATAATCTAATAAATAAATAATAATAAATCATAATGCAATAGATAAATAATAAAAATATGATGATAATAATACAATAGATAAAGAATAATGCAACAATAATACAATAGATAAATAATAATAAATAATAATGCAATAGATAAATAATAATAAATAATAATGCAATATATAAATAATAATAAATAATAATTCAATATATAAATAATAATACAACAATAATACAATATATAAATAATAATAAATCATAATACAATAGATAAATAATAAAAAATAATAATTTAATATATAAATAATAATACAACAATAATACAATAGATAAATAATAATAAATAATAATACAATAGATAAATAATAATAAATAATAATGCAATAGATAAATAATAATAAATAATAATTCAATATATAAATATTAATACAACAATAATACAATAGATAAATAATAATAAATAATAATACAATAGATAAATAATAATAAATAATAATACAATAGATAAATAATAATAAATAATAATTCAATATATAAATATTAATACAACAATAATACAATAGATAAATAATAATAAATAATAATACAATAGATAAATAATAATAAATAATAATACAATATATAAATAATAATAAATAATAATTCAATATATAAATATTAATACAACAATAGTACAATAGATAAATAATAATAAATAATAATACAATAGATAAATAATAATAAATAATAATACAATAGATAAATAATAATAAATAATAATTCAATATATAAATAATAATAAATAATAATACAATAGATAAATAATAATCATTTGATAATAATAGAATAGATGAATAATGATTAATAAAACAATAGATAAAAAATAATAATAATACAATAATACAATAGATAAATAATAATAATACAATAATACAATAGATAAATAATGATTAATAAAACAATAGATAAATAATACAATAATAATAGAATAGATAAATAATAATAATACGATAATAATAGAATAGATAAATAATGATTATTAATACTATATATAAATAATAATAATACAACAATAATAAAATAGATAAAAATATTAATACAATAATAATAGAATAGATATATAATGATTAGTAAAACAATAGATAAATAATAATACAATAGTTAAATAATACAAAATTTTATATATATATATATATATATATATATATATATATATTTTTTTTTTTTTTTTTTTTTTTTTTTAATAAAATAATTTATATAATTTTTGTAATTTAATAATTAAATTTTATATATCAATATGTTTTTTCCTCAAATTTTTCCTCTAATGTTTGTTTTGAACATATAAAGTTTTAGCACAGACACTGAGATTAGATTTTATTAACTTTATTAATTCCTTTTTGGATTTCAATAAATAAAACCTTAAATAAAGGCAGTGCAACAAATACTGCACTTTTTAAGTACTCAGTTTTCTTTTTCAGTTTGTACTTGTCAACAAAACATTTATTATCAGTGTAAATAATTTTAAAAAGTATATATATTTGCTGTATATTAATGAGAATGTTTGTCCCTTAATATTAATACTAATAATATTTGAACATACATTTTCACTTATAAAAATCATATGTTAACAAAACATTTAACAAAATATACTAATTAAAAAAAGTATTATTGCTTTACATCACTGAGAATATGTTTGACCTTTCATCAGTGAGTTAAAAGTGTCAATGTCATAACATGTAATTCAGATTTCACTGCAGTATTTAAAATTTCACTGCAGTATCTTCATGATATATAATTATTTTTATATTTTGTAGCACTGAATCTCATGTGGAGTGTTTACTGAAACATCTGGATGAAGTCAATCTGCTGTGATCTTTATACGAGGGGTCAGCCGTGATCCGCTCCCATTTAATATTTACATCCTCCCGCTGATCTCTCATCTCCTGTGTTCAGATTTGCCGTATTCAGTTCAGTAGATTAAAGCTGGAAATAAACAGGGTCTTTAAATGGATGCGCTTTATTATCTTGCAGTTTCACCATCAACAACAGAGAGACGTTTTTCTCCAACTCCACCAGAAGCAGAATCGTTCATCATGTGCTTCAGCGGACTAAATACGAGGACGGAAAGTCAAAGATGGGTAAGATGACGACTAGACCGGATTCACCAGACCTGACACACACACACACACACACACACACACACACACACGCACACACACACACACACACACATCATCATCATCATCATCATCATCATCATCATGTCAATCTGTGATCCTTCTGAATTATAAACACTACTGGCTTACTTCTGTCGTAAGAGTTGTTCGAAACAATGCACATTAAAAAATCCAGGTAACATAAATAAATAAATGAATAGCTAGTTAGCTAGCTAACAAAATAACTGAATGAATGAATGAGGTAGGCACGGTGGCTCAATGTTTAGCACTGAATTGAATGGACTAAATTGGCCGCAGTGTATGAGTGTGGGTAAATGTGAGCGTGTATGGGTATTTCCCAGTACTGGGTTGCAGCAGGAAGGGCATCCGTTGCGTAAAACATATGCTGGAATAGTTGGCAGTTCATTCCACTGTGGTGACCCCTGATAAATAAGGGACTAAGCCAAAGGAAAATGAATGAATGAATGAATGACTTTCTTGAATCATGTAATTAGTAGCACACCTTCATTGTAAATAGTGTTTCAGGGTTGCCAGTCATGTTTCTGTGTTGTTATTAACTGGAATATATATATATATATAGTATATAAATAATTAATAATAGTAAAACTATTTGCATAGATATTTACATTTATACATGATATATATTTGTATTGTATAAATAGATATTGTTCATGTAAATAAAAATAAAAAATCTCCAAAATATGCATTAGTGTGTGTATTTATACGTAAATAATGAATATACATAGTGCATGTGCATATATTATTAATTAAAATTATTATTTGGACGTGAATAATTGTGATAAATGTATACATACAATGAAATTAACTTGTATGACAAAGTGCTGTGAGTTAAACCACAAACCTTGACGTTTTTTCAGGTTACAATCCCGGACGAGCCCCCAAATTTGTCACGCGAAAAGGAGTTGACAATTATTACCATACTTGCATGCTTTGATCATTTTTAATTACTGATTTAATTTTAAATTCATCTTCATTGTGTATATGACAAACTAAAAATAACACAAATATATAAAAATAAAAGCTACTTTCAAAACATTAATAAGTACAATGACTAAAAATAGTTTAAATGACTAAAACGTTAGAACGAACTTTGCTTTCTGTTTGAGTTCTCCCATTGTTGGTAAATAAATTCCATAATCTAGTGCAAGACGAGAAGACATTCCTGTCAGTAAATATTGAAGAGCTGTACAATTTAATCATTATTAATTTCCCTCAGACGTTTTTTCCTCCTTCTCATCTGACTTACTTGTGTGTTTCTCTTTTGATTAACTGGTCTTGCGAGTGGGATTTCGATGTTAATAAATTAATACCAGTGAGTCGCTGAGACCAGATCAGATTGGGAGACGATCACCGTAAAATCCTCCATAAATCCCTGCGGTTCAATTCAGTTTCGTGTCCTGCTGCTGAACCTGAAACATCTGCAGCAAATGATGGCCCTTTACTAAAGCTGAGAATTTTAATCAAAAGTATGCTAATAACCGACCGGCTCCTTCTAGCATAACGTAAATTGGGGGCTCGTCCGGGATTTGAACCTAAAAAATTGTGATTCATTCAACTCGCAAGGCTCAATCGTGCTATTTTTAGCAAAATTTACTATGAATTCATTAGCCTGGTGTCATATGAAATTACCAAATAGGTAAACATAACACACTTAGAATTTAATAATATAATAATATAAAAGTAGGATGCTTTAAGTAAGGTAAACAATGAAATCTACTATAAAATACATTATATGGCGAATTACATTAAATAATAATACTGATTTATTCATGATTCAACATTTTCAGTCCACAAATGGTCTTATCAGTAAATAGTTTCTGAAAAAATCCGATTTTCGATAGTTCTGAGCTTATTTTGTGCTTTACTCACTGGCTTTACAGCAACCCCCACATTTCTGTTGACCCGAAAGTACAGTTTCCTCATCATTTATTCACACTCAAGTGTTTCTTCTTTGAATTTTTTTCTCCTGTTAAACACAAAACAAGATATTCAGAAGAATGCTGTAAAAAAACAACCATTGACATCCACAGTAGGAACAAAACAAACTATGGAAGTCAATGACAGTCAGTATATCTTCCTTTGTGTTCAACACCAAACATTCATCAGATTCATTCGTGTTTAAACTATCCCTTTAAGCTTTATTTTCATAAGTGTGAGTTTGTCAGCTTAAACTGTCTCATATTGACCACAGTTTTGTTTACATTTCTTCATCCATCCATTAACAGTTGTCTTTTTAGTATTCCGGTCCTGCTCCACATCCTCATCAAGCCTCGAAACCCTATTAGCATCAGTAATCACTTTATAAACATCCCGTACGTCCTGAGCTGAGCTGTCCCTGGTGTGTCTGCATGTCTCTGCATGTTCTCTGGTTTCTCCGCAGCTCCTCCGTTGTGTTGTCTGAATCTGCTTTATTATTATGGCCAGCACGAGCGGCTCCTCATGGGCCAGTCGGGCAGCTCATGGGAAGGTGCGTACTGTGCCTGTGTATTGGACAGTCTCTGTTTATACAGGGTGTCCGTGGGGTCTTAAATTTCAAAGACTACATTTTAGGCCTTAAAATAATTGTAAACAGGTCTTAATTTTCCTATGCTCATGTAAAGCTACCCCAATCAGGTCGATATTCATCCAATCACCAACAATCCATCTCTATCTGTTCATCTATTTATAACTCTATTTAACAATATGGCTTAAGTATCTTACAGTAGCATTTGTTTAAAAGTTCCCTGTGTATTTATAGTCCATATGTGGTGAGGACACTGTCCTGGACAGGCTGTTTACATGTACTTTATTATAGTCAGTGGTGGAAAGAGTACTGAAAAAGCATACTTAAGTAAAAGTACCATTACTTGCCTAAAACTGTAGTGTGAGTAGAGTAAAAGTACCTGTTGTAAATATTACTCAAAGTATGAGTGAAAAGTAGCCCTTTTAAAAGTACTCATGAGTAGTGAGTAGTAAGTATTACGCTGTTAAAAGCTGATGCATTTACATGTAATTTGTGGATATGTGTGTGTAAACGTATTATTCTGTAGTGCATTTAGTTATTGCCTAGCAGGCACACAACATCATAAGACGTTAATATTTGGTTAGATTTAGGTTGTGATGTCAGGTGACCAAAATTCAATGTCTAGCCAGCGTCTGAGGACAACGTTATTTTGACGTCCAATAATGACGTCAAATGACGTTGATATTTGGTCGGTTTTAGGTTGTTAGAAAGTGACCAAAATCCAACGTCAAGCCAACATCTTAAACCAACATCTTAATGATGTCAAATACTGACATTTATTCATCAAGTGTGGCAACCGAAATCCAACGTCTGATAGACGTCATAGTGGTAACGTCGACACAACATCAAGCTGTAACATCATTAGAAGTTAATATTTGGTTAGATTTAGGTTGTGATGTCAGGTGACCAAAATTCAATGTCTAGCCAGCGTCTGAGGACAACGTTATTTTGACGTCCAATAATGACGTCAAATGACGTTGATATTTGGTCGGTTTTAGGTTGTTAGAAAGTGACCAAAATCCAACGTCGAGCCAACATCTTAAACCAACATCATATTGATGTCAAATACTGACATTTATTCGTCAGGTATGGCAACCAAAATCCAACGTCTGATAGACGTCATAGTGGTAACATCGACACAACATCAAGCTGTAACATCATTAGACGTTAATATTAGGTTAGATTTAGGTTGTGATGTCAGGTGACCAAAATTCAATGTCTAGCCAGCGTCTGAGGACAACGTTATTTTGACGTCCAATAATGACGTTGATATTTGGTCTGTTTTAGGTTGTTAGAAAGTGACCAAAGTCCAACGTCGAGCCAACATCTTAAACCAACGTCATATTGACGTCAAATACTGACATTTATTCATCAGGTATGGCAACCAAAATCCAACAACTGATAGACGTCATAGTGGTAACGTCGACACAACATCAAGCTGTAACATCATTAGACGTTGATATTTGGTTGATTTTAGGTTGGACGTTGGACATTGACGTCGGCCTGAAGTTGGGTTCTTATGTCAACCTGATTCTCATTTCCAAACAAAATGCAACGTCCCCTTGACAGTTGAAGGAAAGTAGTGGAGTAAAAGTACCGATACAGCACTGAAAATGTACTCAAGGGAAAGTAAAAGTACAGATTTTTAAAACAACTTAGTAAATTACAATTCCTGAGGAAAAACTACTCAATTACAGTAATTATTTACATTAATTAATTAATTTGTAATTAGTTACTTTACACCACTGATTATAGTTTAATTTACAGTAGTTTTTTTTAGTATGTTTCTTCTTATAATTTATTTTAAATATGTGGCTAAGAAATAGCTACTATAATATAATATAAAAAAGTCCTGTGTTAGTCAGAAATTTAATTTATATCGGTCCTAAAAAGGTCTAAAAGAAGTCTTAAATTTGACTTTGTGAAACCTGCGGAAACCATGTTATAGGCCACACAGCGACCAAATGGATGTCATTCATCAAGTAGCATCAGGACGACGGAGAGTTTGACAAACGAAAGGTTTTTAAATAGCATTTTAGGTCATGCTTTATTTTAAGGTACAATATTCTCTAATAACTAAGCATTAACTGTGACTTTTAGCTCAAACTATAAAGCTCCTACTTAATAATAGTTATTAAAGGTGCCGTATGTATGTTTTTGATTTCTAAAGCAGTGGTCCCCAACCACCGGTCCGTAGATCAATTGTTATTAAAATAAATTAATAATTATTTTCGTTTTATTTATTATTAATCTGAACAATCTTTTTCTTTTTTCTTTTTTTGAGAAATCCTTTTATTTTGAAAAATGACCATATTCTCTCGCTTACTGTACATCTCGGTCTCTTGAGCGCCCAAATTTAACCAAAAGCCGCAAAATAGTAAGATTCAGATGTCTTTGGAAAGTTTCTTTGCTAAGGTGAAAAGGCCTAGTGAAGGACCCACAAACTGCCAAGGAATAGATCAGCAAATCAGGTGAATGCACCATGGCTGTGCAAGAAGATCGCACCCAGACGTACCCAGTGAATAAATGCTGCGAGTGCTACGAGTGACCCGATTGAATCCTGTATTCTACTCGAAATTCCGAATATATGCGAATCTTAAGATTTCCATAAGCGTTTTTTTTTGTGAAATATACCCAAATGTGCATTAAAATAGGTGGATGGAAACCAACCAGGCTCATTCTGAGAACGTAGTCACGTGGACGTTTCTGGAGGCCGCGAAATACGTAGCCGGGGGTACGTACGGCTGCATTTCATTTTTGTAAGTGAACGCTGCGGGGCGGTATGTGACGCCGTTTCCTTCGGCGCTTGCCGGTCGCTCGCCTCCGTGTGGAGGGCTTTCCCGCTGCAACCAGTTTGTCCGGTTAGCTCTTCGTTGTACTCTGGCGGACTCGAGGTGCAGAGAGGGGCTGACCACGACGACGACCGGGTTCGAGTCCGGGGAGAGCGGGTTCCAGAAATCAGGTAAGAAAACAAAAACAAAATCCAAAAAATGAAGCGAACAAGTTCATCACAGGGTGAGAATGTGGTCAAAATCAGAAAACGTGGTAAAAATCAGACGAGGGCTTTTCTTTTTCTGGACGGCTTTTGTGAATCGTCGTTGGTTGGGTTAGGATGGAGGAGGGTGGGTTCAGCCGATTGGCCGGTCGCACGGTCAATCATTCTTTCATCCAGGCAGACAGACGGGAAGGCGTTCGACAGCGGCCTCTAGCGGGTTTACGTTAGAACGGCGCGGGAAATAGCACGCACAGCGTCCTCTCACGGATTCGCGGAAAACAAAAACTGCAAAAATACGTACCTCCCAGGACATATTTCTCGGTCTCCAGAAACGTCCACGAGACTACGTTCTCAGAATGAGCCTGGGTTGATTGAATCCTTGTATCCTACTTGAAATTCAGAATATATGCGAATCTTACATTTCTATAAGCGTTTTTTTAGTGCAATATACCCAAATGTGCATAAAAATAGGTGGATGGAAACATAGCTTGTCATCAGATTGATGACTTTAGTTCAGAAATCAGTTTTCTTTTGTTTTCAGGTATTAATCGTCTGCTGGGTAACAGCACGTATGAAGCGGCGTTTCCCTCAACACGAGGTAAAGCAGCCATTCTTCACTGTTATCTTGTTAGTGTCTTTACTGTTGACAGAGATCTGAAAACTCTGTATTGTGTGGTTTCAGGGCTGTTACAAAAGCAGACACCCAGATTAAACCCACGGCGCTCAGAACCCACAGGACACCTTCTGTACGAGAGATGGGCACGCTGGGGGATCTGGTACAAATACCAGCCGCTCGACCTCATACGGTAAAATCTGCTCCTTCATTCATTTTCCTTCAGTTAGTGTCTGATTATCAGAGGTTGCCACAGTGGAATGAACCACCAACTATTCCAGCATATGTTTTATGCTGTGGATTGCCCTTCCAGCTGCAACCCAGTACTGGGAAATGCCCATACACACTCATTCACACTCATACACTACGGGACAATTTAGCTTACCCAATTCACCTGTAGCACATATGTTTGGACTGTGGGGGGAAACCGGAGCACCCGGAGGAAAACCCATGCCAACACGGGGAGAACATGCAAACTCCACACAGATACGCCAACTGACCCCCAGCGACCTTCTTGCTGTGAGGCGACAGTGTGCTATTAAGCCACCATGCTGCTATAATCAAAACATACTGTACAGTAAACAGCCTCAGTATGCGAGGCTGCCCTAATGAACCATGTTTCACTGTTGTCTGTGGCTCTGTGTGTCTGGCAGACGGTATTTCGGGGAGAAGATCGGTCTGTATTTCGCCTGGTTGGGCTGGTATACGGGAATGCTAATCCCCGCTGCTCTCGTGGGCCTTTTCGTCTTCCTCTATGGGCTTTTCACCATGGACTCCAGCCAAGTAAGGTCAGTCCTGAGGTCGTCTGCAGCGCTCTGTGTTTTCTTGGCTTTCTTCACAGTAAAGCACTGGTCGTGATGGTGTTTGTGTTGCAGTAAGGAGATCTGTGAGGCAAACACCACCGTCATGTGCCCCATGTGTGAAGGCAACTGCAGCTCATGGACACTCAGCGACAGCTGCGTTTATGCAAAGGTAGTGTAGACGCACCGCACTGATATCAAACACACAAGAGCCTTTCAGACCACTCAGGAGTGGAAAAGACATGACATTCATTACTGTGTTTTCCCCACAGACCATGTTAGTTAGTTTTGTTTACAAAATTCAAATTAGTTCTGTTTTATTGTTACATTTTTCTTACATTTTCATGTTAGCTGGGTCACATGATAAAAACAAGCGCCCAAGAGCACAAGACAAGAGCACTGTCTGCTGTTAAAAACTAGCCTAGAGCGCTATCTACTGTTAAAAACTAGCCTAAAGTGCTGTCTGCTGTTAAAAACTAGCCTAGAGCGCAATCTGCTGTTACAAACCTAGCCTAGAGCAGCATCTGCTGTTAAAAACTAACCTAGAGTGCCATCTGCTGTTAAAACTAACCTAGAGCGCCATCTGCTGTTAAAAACTAACCTAGAGCGCCATCTGCTGTTAAAACTAGCCTAGAGCAACATCTGCTGTTAAAACTAGCCTAGAGCGTCATCTGCTGTTAAAAACTAGCCTAGAGTGCCATCTGCTGTTAAAAACTAGCCCTAGAGCAACATCTGCTGATTAAAAACTAGCCTAGAGCGGCATCTGCTGTTAAAAACTAGCCTAGAGCGGCATCTGCTGTTATAAACTAGCCTAGAGTGCCGTCTGCTGTTAAAACTAGCCTAGAGCGCTATCTGCTGTTATAAACTAGCCCAGAGCGCCATCTGCTGTTATGAACTAGCCTAGAGCGGCATCTGCTGTTATGAACTAGCCTAGAGCACTGTCTGAGTGAATAGAAGGCATTAAAATTAATTTTCTTTTCACCAGGGCTCTAAAATAGTGTTTCACTAAAACATTTACATTTTAAACAATTTACAGTTTACAACAATTAATTAAAAGCCAAACAAAAATGGATGGAGGACTGTTCAGAAATTTAAAAAAAAAAACTGTGCGTTGAATAAAATGGACACTAAATTAAATAAATTATTATAAAACATTATACAATATTATATATGTATGTATATATATATATATATATATATATATATATATATATATATATATATATATATATATATATATATATATATATATCTATATATATATATATATATAAATAAATAAATTATAATTCAAAGGGGGGGCCTAATAATTCTGACTTCAACTGTGTGTGTGTATTATATATGAGAGACATCTATCAAATGTAACATTTTATTGTAAATATTAGCATTTCTGTAGTGGAACAGTAAAACAATATACGGTAATGGGTTTTTACCATGACTGGCCAACAAATTAGTCTAAAAATAAATGATGCTCCTCACATGTAACACACCAGAGCAGGCCGAGAGAATCAGATGAAAAGCGCTTGAGGAAGCTCAGTTGCAAATTATGTATCAATTATATATTTTCAATTTTTATTGTCAGTAAAGATGTTGTAGCGTGATAACTGTAATTTTTTTCGATTACTCATTAATGAAAAAAGTAACTCCATTAGTAACGCCATTTATCTATAACACCATTATTGCCCTCAACACTCACGGGACAGCAAATAAAAGTTGATGCTTTCACCTGAATAATTTCTGTGACACTTCATGTTGTATGGTAAATTCAGTTTTAAACTATTTGGCTCTAGATAGTTTTCCAGCCATCAAAGAAATCAAACATTTTATGACACAAAATAAACCCATAAAAGTAAATGGAAATGAAAGAATAACTGCTCTTTCCTCCAGTAGGACAGCTTGTACCTCTCAATTCAATTTATGAGCCAATTTGCATCTTGGCATTCATTCATGTAATCAGTTCACGATGCTGTTCTGTGGGAACACGGAAAGTGGAAAAAAAACAGACAAGCAAGCATGAGAAGGCTAGAAAACCGCTTGTCATCCTGTTTGTGTGGCGATTAAATTATATTCCTGTCTATCTTTAATGTAAACACAACCGCAGAAAAGATCCACTTGATTTTCAGAACCAGATCGACTCGTTTTCACATATTTTTGATGTAGTCTCATTAGCAGAGTCTGTTGTTGTCATGTGCTTGAATTAGCTCTTATTTTTCAACATGCAAATCAAACACAGATTCTTCACGCTGCTAAAAACTGAAAGTGGGTTTTCTGTCGTGGGAACATGGTGGTTACTTCGCCTGGGAGATGCTCAGATTTGATTAAAATGCACATAAAATTGGTTCCTTCTCAGAAGAAAGTTTCATCGTATGAAAATTGCACCTTTTGTCACAGTTTCTTGGCAGTCTACTACTGTCATGAGTCATTAATGAAGCTGAAATCAGCCAATGTCCTTACACCTTTTAGCACGTCTCCGCCGTTGGTCCACCTACACCAGTATTAGTGGCACAACTGTCCACTCAAAAGATCACTTTCTCAGCTCCGGAAGGATTTAATATACCTGCGTGCAGCTCTTCTGCTTTCAAAATCATCTGTTACGCTTCTTCAGACTCGCTTTATAGATTCCCCTCTCCAGGTATTCTGCCATTCAAGCCCCGCCATTCCTTTCCCATCCTGAAGGATTAAATGTCAATGTGCTCTTTCCACGCAGGTTAAATGCAAAATTATATGAGCTGCGAATCAAACCTCCTGCCAAGACCTCAGATGCTCTTTATGAAGCTGCTCTGCCAAAATCTCCACCTCCTCAACAAATAAAGCTCCCTCCGGGGACTCGACTGAGCTGTCTTTCGGCACTGTCCTGAAAGAAAAGCGGTACAAGACTACACCCCTGGGGTACACCACCTTGCCATGGGACAGTGCATTGTCTGCTTTAAGGTGTTGAGACTCCTATGACAATCTCCTGTGTAGTGTGACATATAATCAAGGCTGAGAATAGACTACAAAGGTAGCTGATCTTTCCACATCTGGTGTGAGAGAAGTGGAACCAGCGTGCTAGGCGGTGCGATGCAGCCTTTATTCAGCACATATTTTCAGTCCTTTTATCCTTTCGGATAAAAACGGAAATGCCATTTTTGGCTAATATTTTCACTGCCTGAAAATTCTGTGCATCCCTGGTAACAAGTAATAGCGTTAACATTAGCTTCATTGGTAGTTCCTATTGTGCTGGGTTAAGGCTGATTTATACTTCTGCTTCAAGCGCATGCGCATGGTCCAGCACAGGCTTTGCATGGTCGTATAGCCCTTGCCGTGGCTGACGCTGACGCCCTCTCAAAAAATGTAACTACATGTTGCAACGACGCAAGCACAAGCTCTGTGATTGGTCAGTTTGGTAGCGGTGACGAGTGTGGGCGGTGCTGAGAGCCGTGAGCCCAATAGAGCAAGTGTATACAAATGTGGAGTCCAGTGAAGGAGCTCTAGATGGAAACTGTTGTTTTGTGTTTACCTTATGATTGAAGTTGTTACACGTCTGCTTATTCCAGCCTCAAAATGAGCACGTTTGAGCTACTTGTACATTAATGTAGCATTCGGAAAAAACAAAACACAAGCGGAGCATGAAAACCTACTGCCAGCTAGCATTACGGAAGTACTATTGCAGAGCAACACAAACGCGCAAGACATGCGCCGTGGTCATGCCGATCACATAATGTATAAATGAGCCTTTAGACCAGGGGTCACCAATCTCGGTCCTGGAGGGCCGGTGTCCCTGCAGGATTTAGCTCCAACTTGCCTCAACACACCTGCCTGGATGTTTCAAGTACACCTAGTAAGACCTTGATTAGCTTGTTCAGGTGTGTTTGATTAGGGTTGGAGCTAAAATCTGCAGGACACCGGCCCTCCAGGAACAAGTTTGGTGACCACTGCTTTAGACTCTTCTCTGAAGTAGGGCCTAATTTATTTCTTCCCAAAAGCGGTTCCTATAACTAAAAGCTTGTTCACACTGGAATGAGTTTTGACCTTCATACCCAAGTGATTTTCACTTACAATGAGCAGAGCTAGGCCCCTGATCACACCAAATGCCCAGCCACGTTATCCGGTTCATTTTACTAGTGTGAGTGCTCTGAATCGAGCCCAAGCACGGTTCAGTTGGCCGTCCCTGGCCCTGTTGCAAGAGGATAGCCGGAGCGCGATTCGGTTGGGCTTTGGCGCGGTACGTTTGCAGTGTGAGTGCACAGCAAATAAAAGTTTTTCCAGAGTCATCCACCATAATTTTGTGCCCAAAAGTATGGGTTCAGGCACTAGTACCATTTTGAAAGCATCGATTTAGCACCGGTTTCAAAATAACCCCAAACGATACCCAACCCTACTTATCACTCAATTGAGCTGGTCAAAACAGTGGCATATTAACCTCCCCACCCCCCTCCCGAAAAAACATCCAGAGCCATTTTGTTTTACCTTGCCTCCTGGGGGAAATATGCTGTTAAAAAGTCAAGCTTCCTGTCATGAACAGCACTCCAAATCTGCTAGCCCATCTTCCACATCTGTTTACCCTTTTATATCAAGATAGTTTTGGAAATTCCACTGCATTTAGACCTTGTATTAACATCCGCCTCAGGTGATCTGATTACAAATGCTCCAGTAAGTGAAGTGCGACCATCAATTTACCCTCTGCATAAACCCATCAGAGTTAGTGCACGCTCAGTGAAAATAAAGAGCGTCATATCAGAGCTTTAAAGTCGCGAGTCTTTGCAACCCTGTGTCTGTGTTGCATTTCATTGTCAGACATACTATACTGTTTCTGTGATGCCTTCCACATCGATCTCTTTGGGCTTTTCCAGTTTATGTAGCTGGCAAAGTTTAAATGTCTTTTGGCTCGAAGACTGTGTGTAGGTGGTCTTTCATTGCCAGTGCTTACTGTTGTATTTGTTCCCCAAAGACGGCAGCGGTTACTGAATCACATTAACTGCCTCTGCTTCATTGCTGCAAATAACTGTCAGAATATACCCTTAATGCATGAGCCCTATTTTTCTTACTGAATTTCTTAAGAGGGCTCCGGCAGCTTTGTTAGATCTTATATCCTGCTCATAGCATTTTGAGAGAGAGTCAAGAGGATAGGATTGAAGTGGTGCCGTGACCCGGATGGAATTGGGGTTTCGAGGGGTGAGTTTAATAAAGGCTAGCAGGTATGAGATTGACTGTACAAGTACTAACTGTCCCGGACTAAAGAGGCAATGCTAAACATTGTGGTGTTTAGCTTATTTTAATATTAATATTCTTATTGTTTTATTTTTTTTAGCTTGCACATGACGTACAGTGCATCTGGAAAGTATTCATAGCGCAGATTTATCCACATTTTTTTGTTACAGCCTTATTTCAAAATGAATTAAATTTATTTATTTCCTCAACATTCTACACACAATCCCCCATAATGACAATGTGAGAAAAGAGTTTTTAAATTGGTGCAAATTTATAAAAAAAAAAAAAGCTGTGAAATCACATGTACATCAGTATTCACAGCCTTTGCTCAATACTTTGTTGATGCACCTTTGGCAGCGATTACAGCCTGAAGTCTTTTTGAATATGATGCCACAAGCTTGGCACACCTGTCTTTGGGAAATTTGGCCCATTGCTCTTTGCAGGATCTTTCAAGCTCTATTAGATTGGGTGGGAAGCGACGGTGTACAGTCATTTTCAGATCTCTCCAGAGATATTCAATAGGATTTAGGTCTAGGCTCTGGCTGGGCCACTCAAGGACATTCACCGAGTTGTTGTGAAGCCATTCCCTTGATATTCTGGCGGTGTGCTTTGGGTCATTGTCCTGCTGGAAGATGAACCGTCGCCCCAGTCTGAGGTCAAGAGCACTCTGAAGCAGGTTTTGATTCAGGATGATTCAGAGTTCCTGCTGCTGAAACACATCCCCACAGCATGATGCTGCCACCACCATGCTTCACTGTAGGGATGGTATTAGCCTGGTGATGAGCGCTGCCTGGTGTTCTCCAAATGTAATGCCTGGAATTCACTCCAAAGAGTTCAATTTGAGTCTCATCAGACCAGAGAGTTTAGTTTCTGATGGTCTGAGAGTGAGGCGGGGAGTGGCTTCAGTCTGGCCACTCTACCATACAGGCCTGATTGGTGGATTGCTGCACAGATGGTTGTCCTTCTGTAAGGTTCTCCTCTTTCCACAGAAGAACGCTGGAGCTCTGACAGAGTGACCATTGGGTTATTGATCACCTCCCTGACTAAGGCCCTTCTCCCCTGATCACTCAGCTTAGATGGCCGGCCAGCTCTAGGAAGAGTCCTGGTGGTTCAAACATCTTCCACTTGTGGATGATAGAGGCCGCTGTGCTCATTGGAACTTTCAGAGCAGCAGAAATGTTTCTGTAACCTTCCCCAGCCTTGTGCCTCGAGACAATCCTGTCTCGGTGGTTTACAGACAATTCCTTTGTCTTCATGCTTGGTTTGTGCTTTGACATGCACTGTCAAGCCTGGGACCTTATATAGACAGATGCACGCCTTTTCAAATCATGTCCAATCAACTGAATTGACCACAGGTGAACTCCAATGAAGCTGCTGAAACATCTCAAGAATGATCAGTGGAAACAGAATGAACCTGAGCTCAATTTAGAGCTTCACTGTGAAGGCTGTGAATACTGATGCACATGTGAATTTACAGCTTTTTTATTTTTAATAAATTTGCAACAATTTCAAAAACTCATTTTTTTTTTAAAAAAACACATTCGCCTAACACAATCGTGCCGTGTTAGCCAATCAGGAGCTTGCTCTTGTGGGGCGTGATTATGACGTATCGCCTGTTGTTGGTGACCCGAGGTGAAATCCTCTTGGCAACACCGGACAACAGCTCATCAAACTGGGCTAGGCTCAGTCGGAAGCATCGCTGAACGCCTAACGTGCGAATGAAGTGAGTAGACTCAAAGTGTTCACGCGTCTATTTACACGCAATTAGCTGATTGATTCGTCTGGTGTGAACACATCATTAAGGTTATTTAGATTCTATAATTTGAGCATCGTCAGATCCATCCCTATATCCTCTCTTATTCAAGTCTTTCATAGGTTCAGCCATGTTTTCATAAAGTCATGGCACTGTCTCACTTTCATTGTAAAATGGCTTCGACGTTATTAGTGAATTTGTAAAAATATATGTATATACTGCAACAGCAAAAATGATTGAGGTCATCTCCAAGTACTGCACGATAAGTCGATATAGTGATTATTGTGACAGGCTTAATTGTGACCTTGAGTCCTATTTAAGGATTATAAAGACAATCAAATGCTTTCTCTCCATTTCTGTTTCAGATGTCTTGCTGTTTTATCCTAATTCTGCATCCTAAAACACATTGCCTCTTTTGTACCCACCAGGTGACCCATCTTTTTGATAACGGAGGCACAGTCTTCTTCGCAATCTTCATGGCAATATGGGGTGAGTCTAAATCGTTTTTGTTTAATCTGTGATCTTTCAGCAAGCTCAAAGAGAGACAGGTCAGCATTTGGTTTGAAGAACGAATGAAGTAATTATAAGAGAGGCTTCATTCTGCGGACGAGAGCAGAATCTGGATCTGTGCTCTGCTTTACAATGTTGAGAGTATAAAGCTGAAGGGAAATGTTGAAATCAATCAACACTTTACTCACGACAAGTGATCCAATCAGATTCTTACTTAAAGCCCAAACATTTCAATATTTTAACAGTTGCACAATGAGAGATGCTCACACTACCTGAGTAAAGTGTTGTGCCTTATTTAAGTTTTAGGAACAGCAATAATAACTTGACGTTTAGTTGATCATTTGGTATCAGAAGTGGCTTATATGAAAGGTAAAGGCCTCTAGATTACGATTATTTGACCACAATAAAATATGATCATGTCTTGATGTTGACTGATTTGATTAGGACAGTAAGGTCTGACTCTGCTTAGACTAAAGTCTGCTCACTGAACCTTCAATAATGTCCAGTATAGAATATGTGCTCATGCTGCAGTGGAAACAGAATGATGATTGTGTCTGACTCCATCATGAGCTTGGAGGACTGCATCCATACATCTCTGCAATGACTGGTTCAGAAGCACTGTAGTATTTACTATAAATTACTATAGTGTTTTTCATGTGGGACTTTATTTTAAAACAAATGTTTTATCAAAGGCTCTTTAAGGCAAGTAATTTCACTCATCGGCCATCTTTGAAACGCCTCTCGGGCAGTATGCTCAGGCATTCTGTATGAATATGCAAACATCAAATTCTCCAAATTGCAAAACTCCAAAGTTACGATTAAAGTCATATTAGGAATCACCAAGAAAATAAACAACAATCTTCTCATTAGTTTAGGGTCTCCTATGCACCCCGGATCACCCGTTGTACTCTGTGTTTCAGCTGTTGCCATCAGGACGGTCGTTTTAGAGTTCCTATTTGCAGGACGAATAGAGTCAGAAATTCTTTTTAATGGCGGCCATAGGTCATTAAATGAGTCCAGAGGGGAGGGAGACGCACCTTCAATATGATGTATTGGATGTTGTGGGCGTAATATTTTATTAATGTGTACATGGAGGCTTCGCCTGAGTAACGGCACCTGCTGCAATTTTAGTTTCCCTAAACGGGAGAATACAGTCTGAGTCTGATTAAAGCAACCACGGACACTGATTCTGCACATCTGACCGATTGCTTGCCTTTATGTTATACATTTATTGTACGTTATACTTTTATAACGGCCATTATTGATTATTAAAACTGATATTCAATGAAAGAGAGGGTATGTTTCATATTTTCATTGAAAATAAAATGAGGGCAGTAATGTTGTCGGCTCTGTTTTGTTATAAATATGCATGAAGATGACAGTCATATTATGCAGCGCACGACGCCTCAACATTGTGGTGTCTATTAAGTTGCTAATATCAAAGGAAAATTGACAGTTCCTATATGTTTTTGTTTTATTGTTAAGATAGTGGGCGAAGCAGTGGCGCAGTAGGTAGTGCTGTCGCCTCACAGCAAGAAGGTCGCTGGTTCGAGCCTCGACTGGGTCAGTTGGTGTTTCTGTGTGGAGTTTGCATGTTTTTTCCGCGTTCGCGTGGGTTTCCTCCGGGTGCTCCGGTTTCCCCCACAGTCCAAAGACATGTGGTACAGGTGAATTGGGTAGGCTAAATTGTCTGTAGCGTATGTGTGTGTCTGAATAAGTGTGTATGTGTTTCCCAGTGATGGGTTGCAGCTGCAAGGGCATCCGCTGCATAAAACAAATGCTGGATAAGTTGGCGGTTCATTCCGCTGTGGCGACCCCAGATTAATAAAGGGACTAAGCCGAAAAGAAAATGAATGAATGTTAAGATAGTGAAATAGCATAGCCAGAGTGATGTGAATGAGGTTATAAAGTACACTGGTCCCTTTGAAGATTCACCGATGATTCCTCTGGAGTTTGTTTTCCAAATCATACTAGCGAAGTCTGAACTTACAAAGAGAGGATGCAGGAATGAACTGTGTGTAGGCTACTTAATATGAGGAAAAAGCCCTAATCAGCCTTCGTTTTCAGATGTTTCCATTTTCCCCCATCCAGACTGAGAGGGAGCAGCATCGTTTTAGAATGAAAACGGTCTCTCCAGCGTTTCCAAAGTGCTCCGTTTTCGGAGCTCGAAAACTCCGGTGTAGTGTGTACGAATGGCATAACCGTAGCAAAACTTTAAAACTCAAACATTGTAGTGTAAACGGGGCCTTAAAGGGACTTTGCCTGTATACTTCATGTCTGAATCATCTTTGCAGGTATTTCAGGTGCAGAACAGCTGGAGATGTGTGGGATCTAAACACAGAGAACATATTAGTCATGACTGTATTTTTATCTGTGGCTATAGAAATGCGTGACACGTTCGCCACTAACACCGTCTCATCGCAGGTGTCATCACAATATCTAAACTGGGATTCTGATACCGATTCTCAGAAAACAATTGTTGAATCCCCCTCAAGAAAAATGTTGCAGGAGCTGTTTTCACTCCTGGTAAAGGATTATAATGAAGTTTACATACTATAAAAACTATTTATATTCATATATTTTATGATTATTGTTTTAGCTGCAGCTTAATACATCTACATACTCTCCTAAAGTGATTAATGCGGTTCGATTTCTCAAAACAACTGGCTTTAGTTTGAATAAAGAGGAGTCCTATAATAACAAAAGCGCAGCTCTGTGGTCAGGAGAAAGCAGGATTGTCTCTTTTAGATTAATTATAGCTAAAGCTGGATGAGGACAAACATTCATTAACACTTTTGGAAATCCACCAGCAAAGTTCTCGAAGCTTAGAAGAGAACAGGGTGCGGAATAAATATGAAAAATGACCATAGATGGCTTTAGTATATTCATTTAATGGCAGACATGCAAGTTTTTAAAGATGTCCCAGTTAAAGTCCCCAGTTAAATTCAGAAAACGTGAAATGAATATTATTTATAAATGTCAAGATGAAAACAAGCCATTTATATCATGCGAGATTGGATGGAATGAATAAATGATTCAATAGACGTGAATGAATTGGTTCAGTGACTCAGCAAATTACTTTTTAGATATTTACCGCCACCTACTGGTAGTTTAGTTTGTTAATGAGAGTATTATTTGTTTTGTTTTTTAAACTTGAATAATTCTTGAATGAATTAAATGAATCAATGACTCTATGAATTACATTTTTGACAATTTACTGCCACCTACTGGTTGGTTTTTGTTTAAAAAATCTTAGTGAATACTTGATTCAGTGGTCCAATGAGCCATTTACATTATTCTGATTGAATCAAACGAATCAATGACTCTACGAATTACTCTTTAGACATTTACTGCCACCTACTGGTAGTTTTTGTTAAAAAACTAAAATAATTGATTTAATTAGGCCACATACTTCATTCTTGAATGAATCGAATTAATCAATGACTCAACAAATGACTCTTTAGACATTTACTGCCACCTACTGGTTATTTTGGGGAAAAAAATCTTAGTGAATACTTGATTCAGTGGTCCAATGAGCCATTTACATCATTCTTGAATGAATCAAACGAATCAATGACTCTATGAATTACTCTTTAGCCATTTACTGCCACCTACTGTTTTTGTTAAAAAACTAGAATAATTAAATTAATTAGGTAATACTTCATTCTTGAATGAATCAAACGAATCAGTAACTCAACAATTGACTCTTTAGACATTTACCTCCACCTACTGGTAGTTTTTATAAAAAAAAACCTTAGTGAATACTTGTTTCAGTGGTCCAATGAGCCATTTACATAATTCTTGAATGAATCAAATGAATCAATGACTCTACGAATGACTTTTTAGACATGTACTGCCACCTACCGGTAGCTTTTGTTGAAAGATTGTTGTGAATAATTGATTCAATTAGGCCACGCACTTCATTCTTGAATGAATCAAATGAATCCATGACTCAACAAATGACTCTTAAGACATTTACTGCCACCTACTGGTTGTTTTTGTTTTAAAAAATCTTAGTGAATAATTGATTCAGTGGTCCAGTGAGCCATTTACATCGTTCTTAAATGAATCAAACGAATCAGTGTTTCTACGAATTACTTTTTAGACATGTACTGCCACCTACCGGTGGTTTTTGTTAAAAGATTGTAGTGAATAATTGATTCCATTAGGCCACATACTTGATTCTTGAATGAATCAAATGAATCAATGACTCAACAAATGACTCTTTAGACATTTACTGCCACCTAATGGTTTTTGTTTAAATAAATATTAGTGAATTATTGATTTATTGGTCGAATGAGCCGTCTACATCATTCTTGAATGAATCAATTTCTCTACAAATTACACTTTAGACATTTACTGCCACCTACTGGTAGTTTTTGTTAAAAAAATGTGGTGTGTAATAGATTCAGTTAAGCCATGTACTTTATTCTTGAATGAATCAAATGCTCAACCACCTACTGTTAGTTTTAGTATCTTAATTTGAGTATTATTTCGTACCAAAATTTATATTATCTAAAAATAATGTCTAAGTAAAGGAATTAGATCAGTTATATTAATAAATCACATCGTCATGTAATCAGTTAGATTAAAGCTTATGTGTAGTTTTTCAGAACTTAAACTACTTAAACAACAGTAATAAGTAAAAAAAATCTAAATCACCGACTGTATAATGTCACATTTTTTGTTCTGCAGAAAATAATATTCATATTAATAATAAGCCACAATATCTGCAATTAGTAATGCTAGCCAAGTTGTTTTATTAGACTTCTTATTGGATTAGATTTTGTTTTTTCCACTGCAAAGACTTATATTTAACAATGTATTAATAATGGGTGTATTATTATTATTATTATTATTATTATTATTATTATTATTATTATTATTATTATTAGTGCACTGTGATGTGAACCATACTGCTCCTGACAGTGAGATCCAGAAAGATCTGCAAGTCTAAACCCTGAGAGCTGCTTTCAGGAAGAGATTGCTTTAAAAATTCAGCGTGGTTTCTCATCTCTCTCTCTTCTCATCCAGCTCTTCCGCTTTAAACTAAAGTGGGTCATGCAGTCCTTTGGTAGAAACGGGCAACTTGTGAACCCAGATGTTTTTGTTCTTTTCTAAACAGTTAAATTTAGCTGCGAAACCTCAAAGAACTTGTTTTATTTTTACCTTTCTAAAAGGGATTTATTTAATGCCTACATCAGCGAGTTTCCATGATGGTGTGAAAAATTAATGTTTCTGAATAATCTGTTTGATTGAATCCAGCAACATAAAATATTTATATAAAACAGAGAGGTTTAACCCAGATTTCTAATTGGATGGACATTCAAGGTCGGTGTATAATGCTAATGAAGATGCGATCCAACAATATGCATAGAAAAATATATTATAGATCATATTATATATGATCTATAATATGATAAATAATCTGTAAACACCTTTTTTTCTGCTGTAAAGTTGGGCAGTTTAACATTGGAGTCAATCGAAATTTGCTTTGTTTTGTAGCCAGCCCCCAGTGGCCAGTCAATGAATTGCAGTTTCAGTTACTTTCATATTAGCTTCACAAGGGAGGTGTTGCAACTTATACAATATAAATGCTGAGTTTAATTATGCATAATTTTAAGGCTTAATTTAAATGGAAACAAATGAATTTTAAAAGAAATTCATCCCCTCACAGTTGTCATGAGGTGTAATATTAGCTATATACACCAAAATAATTTTTGTACCAGGCTGTAAACACCTTTTTTTCTGCTGTAAAGTCGGCCATTTTAAGATTGGAGTCAATATAAATTTGCTCTGTTTTGTAGCCAGCCCCCAGTGGCCAGTCGATGAATTGCATTTTCAGTTACTTTCATATTAGCTTCACGAGAGAGAGCGGTTGCCGCTTGATTTTCTGTCCCAAAACACTGTTGTCTGTGTAAACAAACAGGCAAAATGCGTAAACTTTCAGATTTTTGTGTTCGTGACTGTTATATTTGTCGTGTGTAAGATGCGTCTCTGCATTTGAAGTTAAAGTAAATACACGCTCTGCTGATGGATCATTAACAAACACTTAACGTTAACAATATCCACGTACTCTTATATTGTTGTGTATTTGTTTGCGCACTACGTCATCATTTCCATAGGCACTAGTTTTTGAGTGTTTACGCGGATACGATGACAATGGTGGCATTTTCTGAAACTGCCGCTTTGCAACCCGTTTTTAAATGAATGCGTTTTCTGTATAGACTGTAAATAAATATGGTGGTAGTGTCCATGACGTCACCTGTAGGCTTCTGAAGAGTGCAAATGACGCTACAAGTGGACGGGGCCTACGATCGCCATCTTGCCAGACATCCCAAGTCGAGAAAAGTCATTTCCAAGTGGGACATCAATGATTTGCGGGAGGTTGCGGGAGTTGGCCCGGGGCGTGACGTATCTAAAGGCGGGGGGGGGTTTGGTGGTGGGGGTTAACGACGTATATGAGGAGCGGGTTGGGGGGGTGAGGGAGAGGGGAGAGTGATGGGGTTGCGCGCGACGTATCTGAAGAGGTTGTGTGACGTATTTAAGGACCGAGGGGAGACACACGATTTCCGGGAGATTATCATTCGTTTGTTGGTATCGCGGAGTCTCTATGCATATGGCGGAGACTCCCAGAACTTCTGGGAGACTTGGGATGTCTGTCTTGTCCACATGTTGCTGCGTCAATCTTAATTATCTTAATCTTAAATATGTACATTTATAGATAAACGTATATGAGAATTTCATGCACTGGGGAAATTGAGGCCAAACTTGAGTGCACAGCATACCATATTATCTGATAATTGTGAGTAATAATCCCAAAAGGCAGTTGGCTGTGTAAAGCCACATAAAACAAAAGCATAAATGCAATATATTCATATTTAGCGGCTCATCAGATGACAGCAAGCAGCAGAGATCTAGCTGTCTAGTTGGCCCCGCCCTTAATTATGCATAATTTAAAGCTTAATATAAATAAAAAGGATGAGTTATAAAAAAAAATCACCCCCTCACAGTTGTCATGAAGGGTAATATTAGCTATGTACACCAAAATAATTTTTGTACCAGGCTGTAAACACTTTTTTTTCTGCTGTAAAGTTGGGAGTTTTACATAGTCATAGAAATTGGCTTTGTTTTGTAGCCAGCCCCTAGTGGCCAGTTGATTAACTGCAGTTTCAGTTACTTTTTATATTAGCTTCATGAAGGAGAGCTGGAGGTTGCCGCTTGATTTTCTGTCCCAAAACACTGTTGTCTGTGTAAACAAACAGGCAAAATGCGTAAAGTTTACCATTTTTGGCTGAAAACTTTGTTGACTCCTAAAATTCCATTCTAAAACTGCACTAGTGTGAATTGCACCTAAATGAACATTCATTAGTAAGTCATTAGTAAATGCCTGTGACTAATTTGAATGGAAGTGTCCTGTATCTCAAAGCTCTTTATGTTCAAATCTCAGCCACGGTTTTCCTTGAGTTCTGGAAGAGGAGGAGAGCTGAACTGACCTACGACTGGGATTTGATCGACTGGGAGGAGGAAGAGGTGAGTATAACGCCGTATAAACATCTTACTCGTTTGAGACCTGTTAAAATGTCCGACTGTAACTGGTGTGTGGCCAATCTATGTGCTGTTTGTTGTATCTCCTATAGTGTAAATCCTGTGTCATGGTGTGCTCTGTGAGTGTGCCTCCTACCGTATCATGTTGTGCTGTGCATGCCTTTGCTCCCAGTGGGGAAAACAGCTCGAGGGTGTTCACACTGACGGCGATTTAGACTCGGCAATGTGCCCGAAAGTCATTGTTCGGCTGAGAAAAGTTTAGCCGCATGCAAATGAGCTGTGGCTACCAACAGGAATATCTGTCTCTTGAGAGATACTGTCTGCAAGACGAAAAAGTAGTTCATCCAACACTCACTGGTAAAACAGGCCTGTGCCAGTATTTACATGTACTCGTTTAACAGATCCAAGCAAGTGAGTGATGAAAGAAGCACTTTAAATTATCAGAGAGTGCAGTATATAAATGCTATAACATTATAACAAGTGTGAATTATTATTATTTTTATTTTCATAGTTTATTTATTTTATTTATTCCACTCACCTGTGTTTAGCACACTCAGAATTACAAGATATTTCTCGAGAAACATGGAGGACTCATTAAGGGCGTGTCTGAATCCACTTTTGCTAATTTAGGGATGGAAAAATAAGCTCTGCACCCTGGCGCATGGTCTAACAGGGTTGAGCTTATTCTCTTAATGAGTTCTGGGTGTGTTTTGAGCATAACGTGCATTAAACCAATCAGAGTCTAATCTCTCATTCCCTTTAAGAGTCAGTTGTGTCGCTCCATGGCGCATTTGCTATTTAAACGGCGGACTTTGTAAGTGTAAAAACTGAACGCTTCACTAGCGAGAAAACAGTTAAACAGAGTATCTGCAGCGCGAGGATAAAGAATGAGCCTCCTCCAATTGGCCTTTACTTTCTCTCTTTTGTGGATAAGGATACGTGATGCACTGAAGACATCCATTAGTCTACATAATTAATTTCATTTGTTAAGCGCAAAGATTTGTCAAAACTATTGCTAAATTCAGTTCTAATCTCCAGCAAAGGAATAAATGAACAATAATAATGAAGTGTGGTCAGGAAACTGAGTTACATCCAAACACACATGCACTCATCCCGAGGCTTTCAGACTATGCAGAGTCACTGATTCGATCCAAGACCAGCAACGAGATGATCCCAAGGTTTCCATAATCCTGGACCAGGCCGTATCCTGAGAAGCTGCTGTGGTGGTCATGGAGGAGTGAAGAGCATGAGACTTCGCTGAGGTCCAGCTTCCAGCCTCCACTGCTGAGACTGCAGCTCTGCACAAGACGTTTGGCCAGTGGAGAAATAGAAATGGTCGTGCCCAACTGAGTCTGGTTTCTCTCGAGGGTTTATTCTTCACTTTCGCCAACTGGTGAATTATTTATTCTTATTTTTTTCCCCTCGCCGCTGTCGCCACTAGCTTGCATGTAGAGATCGGTAGAGCTGCGCATCGATGGATTTGCTCTTCAGTGTTTGGACTCTCAGTAGTGATTATTAAACCACAGTCAACTGAGCTAAACTGAACTGAACTTAAACACTGAATACTGAACTACGCACAGCTAATGTGCTCTGCGCTGGATTTTGCACAGTCTATTTTAGTTCCTCAAAATAGCAACGGCCCAACAATGCGCCTTAACACACCTCTCTTCTAAACCAGCACACCCATGAGTCCACAAAGTGCTACAAATGGATTTGCTATTTAAACAACGTGGCGCAAAATAGGAAAATTAGGGTTGCGCTGGTCTAAATATAGCAACACATCGTGGCAAACACGTCTTGCGCCTTATTGCGTCGGGTGTATAGGGCCTTTAGTGTGATTGTTGCCATGAATATATCCTGTGCTGCTGATATGGCAACATAAATAAATACATAATTCATAATAGTAGTTGTTCTTTTAATTTATTAAATATATTCATAGCAAAAACGCTATTTGTAAACAATACTGGTGCGGCACACAGAGATAGATTCGATTTCCACTTTTTTTTTCATTATTGAATCTCAGTGTGAACAGCCCTTCGTCAATCACATACCATCCGCATGTGCAGAGTGACAGTAAGTTGATGTGTTGAGCAATGTGTGTGTGTGTGTGATGTCTTTGAAGGTGTAATGTGTGTGAGGAGAAAACTGCTCTAAATAATGGTGTGATCAGGTGTGGCTGAGTCTGGCTGTGCGTCTGGTGTCTGCATTTAAAGGATTCGGCTGCTGCTGCTAGTTTCTGTATAACAGCGGTTCTCAAACTGTGCTTCATTTAACAGCGGGACAACAATAACATTCATAGACACACAGTTGTATCTTCATGGGGACTTTCCACAGACTGCATTCTGTACAGATGGTATAATCTGTCCTCCTAAACACAACCCTCAAAGAAAACAATAGGCATGTTTAGATTTGCAAAATACTTTATTCTTTGTGATTTATGAGGGGTTTTTCTCATGAGGACCAAAAAAAATGCCCTCACAAGGTCAAAATTTACTGGTTTGGCTATACTTGTGGGGACATTTGGTCCCTATCAGGTAAGTGACTCAAGATACACACACAAACTGCTTCGGAAACTCTCAAGTGAAAATCTCTCATAGTATCAGCTTTTACTTTTCCATGCTAGAAATGAAGGAGCTACTGTAGTCTGAGATCTGGTAATGGTGGGAAAGGGATAAGGCATGCCATTAATTAGTTATTTTAATAATAATAATTGATTTATTATATATATATATGCAATTAAACATTTTCAAAGAACTTTTTGAAGTTTGAAAAAAGTAAAAAAAAAAGTTTCTGCCATTTTTCTGCATCATTTTAAACCATGTGACTTTCTTTCTTCTTTCTATATACAGTATATGAAGTAAAATAATTCGCCCTCCTGGGATATTCTGTATATCCACAGTGATATTTATTATTTTCTTCAATACTTATTTTTTATTTTATCTTTATATAACTTTTTCAGTACCTTCTTCAATACAATAGTTTTAATAACTGGTTTATTTTCCCTTTGTCATGATGATAGCACATAATATTTGACTAGTTATTCGTCAAGATACTAATATTCAGCTTAAAGTGACATTTAAAGGTTTTAACTAGGTAAATTTATTAAACTGATAAAGCTCTGTGTCTGTTTTAGAGCTTGACGGTCTCAAATAGCCAAATGCTTTAATCATACAAAAAAGAGCAGCTTGAACATTTTTTAAAACATCTTCTTTTCTGTTTAATGGAGGAAAGAAAGGCCACATGGCTCTGGAAAATACATGAACATTATGTCTGACAATCATGTGACAATAAAGACTCCAATAAGACGGTAAATGACCTATTACAGAGGATCTTTTAATATGCTTTTTTGTTTTTCTTTGTCAAATATTTCACAAATGATGTTGAACAGATTCAGGAGTTTCTCACAGTATTTCCTATAATATTTTTTCTTCTGGAGAAAGTCTTATTTGTTTTATTTCGGCTAGAATAAAAGCAGTTTTTAATTGTTTTAAAGCCATTTTAAGCTCAATATTATAAGCCCTCTTAAATGGCCCCTATGATGAAAATCATCTTCTGTAAGCTGTTTGGACAGAACTGTGTGTAGGTATAGCGTGTCCACAGTTATACTGGAGTGATGTAAACACAATAAGTCTCATTTTTTTAAATTTCATGACGTTAAAATAGGATCCAAATCCCTCCCATTTTCAGACCGACCGCGCTAAACATTTTATTATTTCATAAACAAATATGTGAAATCAGTTCTGGAGCAACACAGTAAAGTAATAGGTCAAAAGCCACACATCTCCTGAGTATATGTTTTGAATTTGATGCTAGTATCATGCAAAATGAAATTTCTGCAATTATTTTTCTGAGACAATGTCTTGTGATTTTCTCCCTCTCCTTGTGAATTTAGCATCTTCAAGATACCAGTATTCAGTTTACATGTCACTTTAAGCTGAAGACTAGTATCTTGAAGAATATCTAGTCAATTATTATGTGCTGTCATCATGGCAAAGATAAAATAAATTAGTGATTAGAAATGAGTTATTAAATCTATTAGGTATTATACAGGTGATTCACTTATAGCATGATTTGATCCGGCGTGATAATAATTAGCCTGTATGTTTGAGAACTGCTGCCATATACAGTACAGGACAGCCTCTTCTGTATTTAACTCTCATTTTGCGAATGTGTACTAATAAGCGCGTCTCATGTTGAGGTGCTGAAGTGCTCCACGTTATTAACACATTCAGATCATGTGATCAGACTCCGGATTGACATCATCGCCGAGATGATGCCGAACATCCGGTGTGATGAGACTCGTTCGTCATTCGACACCGTTGTGAGATCCTCAGCTGCTGGTTTATGAGTAATATCGTGTGTGTTTGTTCATTAGGAGGAGCTGCGGCCCCAGTTTGAAGCCAAATACTCGCGGAAGGAGAGAGTAAACCCCATCTCAGGGAAACCAGAGCCTTTCCAACCCTTCACTGACAAGCTCAGCCGACTCATGGTGTCTGTTTCCGGCATCTTCTTCATGGTGAGAAAAGTCAGAATGTCCCAGATATATAAAACAGTGATATTATACAAGAAAATACAGTTTTTTTTCACTAAAACGGTGCAAAAAAGCTGCAAAAACAGCCATATTATAGAGAAAAAGCTTTTTTTTTTCACTAAAATGGTAATATTCTGTTAAAAACAGTGCATTCTAGGTAATCCAGAATGCATTTTTTTTACCAGATACATATTTATTTGTCCACAAGCCAGATCTAAATATTGTACTTTTATCAACACTGTAATACAGTAAAAATACACATTATGTTTTTGTTTTGCATATATATTTTTGCTTATACAAATATATTTTTGTTTTGTATCTTGTCTCCCTCTTTTGGCTGTGAATGAAAAGATGGCGCAACACTTGGGAATAGATATTTTTATTCATAAATTGAGAAGTCACAGAAGGCTGATAACCATTATACTATTAAGAATAACAGTGTGTTGGTGTGTATAATCTTCTGCAGATCTCGCTGGTTCTGACGGCCGTGTTCGCTGTGGTGGTTTTCCGGCTCATTGCTATGGAGAAGTTTGTTTCCTTCCAGTGGGAGTTTGTAAAGAAAAACTGGCAGTTCGCAACTTCAGGCACCGGAGTCTGCATCAACTTCATGATCATCATGTCCCTCAATGTGGTCAGTTTCCTCTGTCTGATGTTTATATATATTTACTTTGTGGGGGATATCATGCAGATCATGCTTTGGACAGATTTTAATAAACAAGTTTTAAATTAAAATGTAAATGTTTGGTAACTTTACAAACGTCTCTTCTGATTGAGTGTCTGTATTTTCCATCATGGTCAGGTCTATGAGAAAGTGGCGTATCTTCTGACTAATCTAGGTGAGTGTTGATTCAGTGTGCTCTTAAATGCTTCGAAGCAAAATAAAAGTCTTTCATTCATTTTTCATGACACCCACACCAACACGGGGAGAACATCCAAAAATTTCACACAGAAATGCCAACTGGTCCAGCCGAGAATGGGTTTCCTCAGGTTGCTCCGGTTTCCCCCACAGTCTAAACACATGCGCTATAGGTGAATTGATGAACTAAATACCCGTAGTGTATGAGTGTGTGTGTGTGTGAATATGAGTGTGTATGGGTGTTTCCCAGTTCTGGGTTGCGTCTGGAAGGGCATTTGCTGCGTATAACATATGCTGGAATAGTTGGCGGTTCATTCCGCTGTGGTGACCCCTGATTAATAAGCGACTAAGTTGAAGGAAAATGAATGAATGTAAGTGAACACGTTGCCAAATGTTACCGGTTAAAACCTAAAGTGGCGATGAGGTCTTAAAATGTGTGGAAAGAGTCTTAAAGTCCTTAAAGGTATTGTATTTCACTCTCTGACTCCTGGATATACCCCTTTTACTTAAGGGCCATGAACCCCACCCCCACCCCCTGTCTCAGCAGGCTGTTTTCACACCTCTAATTTGAAAAAAGTCAGGAAAGTGGTCCAGCTCTGTTTAGGTGGGAGTGTCGAGTGGCAAAAGAGGGAAGGGTTTGCATAAAAAGGGGAGTTTCAGTACAGGCATGTGCAATGTTTACATGGACAATGTAATTGAGTTATTTGCCTTAATCTGAATAAGACAATAATATGATGGTGTTTACATGAGCTGTTTTTTGAACATTTTTATAACACATAATTCGATTAATGTCATCGTGTCACCACACTATTCACATTTCCTCAGGAGTTTCACGTAATTTCGGGTGTTTCATTCCCAATTTGTTGACTTTAACTGCAGTTTGGCACTTTCACTTTCATTCAGGAACATTTCATGCATGCCCCCATGACAAACAAGACATTGGTTGAGAGGAACTGCTGGAAGAGTGTTGTTTAAATGGAACTTTTGATGCCGAATGAGAGAAAAAAAAAACATCGTAATTCTCAGTAACTTGGAAGCACTCGGTAGGTGCAGAAAATAGCATCAATTAGCCGTGAGTGTATAGACTATCCTGTCACAACATGCAGCGAAAATCCTACACGATGGTAATTGTTCGATTGCGGTGTTTACATGTTTATATTCGGAGAGCAGCGTTTACAGCGGATCTTTCAGTCCATAATATTGTAGTGATATTAACGGACTGTTAACTAAGTAAATCATTTTGACTAAGGTACATGTTTAAAAACTGAAAGAGTACTGCTGACCATGCTAACTAACTAACATAAACAAAGACCACTGATCACACACTTACCAAATCGGTAGAGACAGGACAATCAACACCAACTGGAGCCGTGTCAACTGCAGCAAATCCGGATTTCACCATTTCCAGATGTGAAAAGCTCTCTGGGAAAAAAAATTATCCTTACAAATGTATATCTGTCGCATGTTAGCAGACCACTGTAATCCACACGTGAGTCCAGCTGCGCTCTTATAGCGGGGAAATGAAAACAAAACCTTCATTGCGGCACATTTATAAACGCAACACTGACGACCCATGTCTCCAAACTATTCTTCTTCTTCCACTTGTTTTAATTACGGTCAGCAACACAACGTGGCGTCTCTTTGCCGTCTGAACACAGGTAAACAGCTAAAAACAGTCTTCGAAGCTGTCATGCATATTAATGAAGTTGCACCTCATTCACAATAGAGCGTGCTGATTGGTTCAAACCAAGTCTTTCTCATGAATTAATGATGAAAGCTCAAAGACCGCCGGTACAGATATCTAGCTCCACGCTGGAATTTACACAAGGATACCCTCGCCGTGACGTAGCATCTAAATCTGAAATGGAAGAACGAATTTGCTCGAAATAACGCAAAAACAACCAATTTTCACTTTTTAGTGAAATATATGAGTCCTAATAATGTTTTTAGCAGCGTGGGACACATATATGACTGTTAACATCTCAAACAATGTGTTTCGGTGTTTCATGAGCCTTTAGCAACAACACTAAGTAAGAAAAGCATCGCTTGCTGTGTTTTATCGTGACTCTGACAGCGTTTTTCTCTTGTGACGCAGAGCATCCACGCACCGAGTCAGAGTGGGAAAACAGCTTCGCCCTCAAGATGTTCCTCTTCCAGTTCGTCAATCTCAACAGCTCCACTTTCTACATCGCCTTCTTCTTAGGCAGGTCAGCAGCTCTTCATGATTCAGTGTTTGCTTCCATTTACACACAATATACAACTTGGGCTCTGAAATATTCGGTAAAACTTAATATTAAAAGGCACCTATTATGCATAAATCACTTTTATATGGGGATTAAACACAGTTGTGCATCAGCAGTGTGTGGATATAACCAGCCTTTAATAGTAAACATGTATTAATTCTATTGTTTATAATCAGACTTGATAAGAACAGTCTGCAGAAACACTTTGATTGACATTCTCTCTTTCTATGATGTCATCAGAAGGGGTAAGCCCCGCCCACAAATGACCATCTCTCCCGCATTAGCATAGGACGTTAGTCTTGTTTTTGAATCTGCCACTATGCTGACACACAGGCATCTGTAGCCCCGCCCTCTTCTTAAAAGAGCACAATCTCATTTGAATTTAAAGAGACAGCCACTAAAATCAGGATCAAAGCCTAAAAGGGTCCGTTTCAGAGAGTTAGAAAACATGTGTGTGGTATTTTGAGCTGAAACACACACAAACACACACACACACACACACACACACACACACACACACACACCACACACACACACACACACACACACACACACACACACACACACTAGAGACATCAGAGCTATAATAGGTCCTCTTTTATTATCCTCCAGCTTTTTATTTGGGATCTCCTACATTCATAGAGCTAATGAAATGACAAAACATTTGAATTTAAATAGTTGAAAATGTACATTAAGAAACATTAATAAAATTGGAATATTATATGCCTTTTAAAGTAGTTTTTAATGAGCTTTTTTACTTGAATAATGAACGTTTGACTTTGTTGTTGTTGTTATTTGACAAATGCATGTTTCATTGATTAATTGTATGTACTTACTATATGGTTAGGTTTAGTTTCCTGTAGTTATGCATAATTGCAATTAATTACTATAGTAAATAAACAGAAGTAGTTTTAGAAACACCAAATAATAAGTTGACTTCTAGTTGATCATTTGGTATCAGAAGTGGCTTATATGAAAGGCAAAGGCCTCTAGATTACGCTTATTTGACCACAATAAAATATGATCATGTCTTGATGTTGAATGATTTCAATAGGTCTGACTTTGGTGAGACAAAAGTCTTGTCACTGAACCTTCAATAATGTCCAGTATAGAATATGTCAGAATCAGAATGACTGGAATAGTATTATATATTGTCATTTTTTTAAATAAAAGTATAAACTACTACTATTACTACTACTAATAATAAAAATAATAATAATAATAATAATAATAATAATAATAATAATAATAACATTACTAATAATTTAATGAAATAATAACAAAATCAAACATTGTCAGTAAAATTCTAGCAAAAACACAAAGTGTCACTTAATTAAAAAATAGTCAACCCAGGCTCATTCTGAAAACGTAGTCCCGAGGATGTTTCTGGAGATCGCGTATTATGTAGCCGGAGGTACGTATGGCTGCATTTAATTTTTTAAGTGAACGCTGCGAGGCGGTATGACGCCGTTCCTTTTAGCACTTGCCGGCTGACCACTTACCTTCGTGTGGAGGGATTTCCCGCTGCAACCAGTTTGTCCGGTTAGCTCGTCCTGTACGTCGGTGGATTTGAGACGCAGAGAGGAGCTGACGACGATGACGACCGGGTTCGAGTCCGGGGAAGAGCGGTTCCAGAAATCAGGGAAGACTAAACCAGAATCCAAGAAATAAAGCGAAGAGGTTCATAACAGGGTGAGAGTGTGGTAAAATCCGAAAACGTGGTAAAAAAAATTTTTAAATCGGACGAGGGCTTTTCTTTTTCCGGACGGCTTTTGTAAATCGTTGGTTGGGTTTAAGGCGGGCGGGTCGATCGGTAAAATCGGTTGGGTTCAGGGAAGGAGGAGGGTGGGTCGGCCGGCCGATTGACCGGTCGCTCAGTCAATCATTCAGCCAGTCGAACAGACAGACAGACGTTCGTTCGACAGCGCCCTCTGGTGGGTTTACACGAGAACAGCGCGGGCGCGAACGGCACTCGCGGGAGATGTCCGAGAAGCCAAAAAGGCGCACACAGCGGCCTCTCGCGGATTCGTGAAAACCAAAAACTGCAAAAATACATACCTCCCGGCACGTATTTCGCGGTCTCCAGAAACGTCCTCGGGACTACGTTTTCAGAATGAGCCTGGGTTGAAAATGGTTATTGATTTATAAGGGTAAGTGACACTGGAAAAGTGACGTTTTTAAAGTGGAAGCAGTAAAATAATAATATTTGTCAATTGTTATGAACATTTTGTATGATTTTACTTGGTTTACACATACAGAAATAACATGTACATACCGTATCCCTAGATCCAGAGTTACGCAAACACCTCTGACTGAATTTTAAGAGTGTTACGCTAATCCGTGTGTGTGTGTGTATGTGTGTGTGTGTGTGTGGTGTGTGTGTGTGTGTGTGTGTGTGTGTGTGTGTGTGTGTGTGTGTGTGTGTGTGTGTGTGTGTGTGTGTGTGTGTGTGTGTGTGTGTGTTTCCCCCAGGTTTGCTGGCCGGCCGGGTGACTATAATAAGCTGTTTAACCGCTGGAGGATGGAGGAGGTTTGCTCATTATTGCTCTTTGTGATCAACATTTCCCGTATCGAATATCAGCGTGGGTTATGAGATCTCTGTAACAGCGGTCATTACTGTATAATCACCTCAGCTTCACAACTGTGCTCAATCATAACACCAGAGCACTGTTTAACATCTCCAGACTGTCAAATATTTGAATATAATCAAAACCACTTGGGGGAAGAGAAATGCACTTAATTGAACTCAATGTGTTGTTTATTACAAGCACAGAGAAGTTTGTTTGGGGAAATAAAATGGTTTGGGGTTAATGTTGGATTAATGAAGTGAGATGCAGCTTAAGTGTACTTAAAGAGAGTCTCTGCATTTATTAACATACTGAACAGTGCATTTTAAATGATTGTCTTATTTATAGGTTGCCATGTTTTAAAATGTACAGTGCATCCGGAGAGTATTCATAGCGCTTCACTTTTTCCACATGTTTTTATGTTACTCATTTCCTCAACAATGTGCTCTTGACCTCAGACTGGGGGCTTCCAGCAGGACAATGACCCAAAGCACACCGCCAAAATATCAATAGAGTGGCTTCACAACAACTCTGTGAATGCCCTTGAGTGGCCCAGCCAGAGCCCATACCTAAATCCTATTGAACATGTCTGGAGAGATCTGAAAATGGCTGTACACCATCACTTCCCGTCCAACCTGATAGAGCTTGAGAGGTCCTGCAAAGAGGAATGGGCCAAAATTCCTAAAGACTGGTGTGCCTAGCTTGTAGGATCATATTCAAGAAGACTTGAGGCTGTAATCGCTGCTAAAGGTGCATCAACAAAGTATTGAGCAAAGGCTGTGAATACTGATGTACATGTAACTTTACAGCGTTTTTCACATTGTCATTATTGTGGGGGATTGTTTGTAGAATGTTGAGGAAATAAATGAACTTAATCCATTTTGGAATAAGGCTGGAATATAAAAACATGTGGAAAAAGTGAAGCGCTGTCAATACTTTCTGGATTCACTGTAAATAAGTGATTGTTGCAAATAGGGTTTGAAAACGAAAGGCTGAGCCAGCCAAAGTTGCGTCTTAATTGAGCCCAGACTTTTAGAGTTGGTGGTAAAGTTTCTCTGGGAAAAGGCAAGGTACTACACGCCAATGAAGAGGAACAAGAGGCTGACTCAATTCGAAACCAACCAGTTTGGGGAGAGGTGAACCAGGATATTAGTCATACTTTAATGTACAATTCATGCTATTAACAAACCATTTAGCTCAATAAACTACTAATTAAAAGTTATTAAGGTAGTAGTTGGGTTTCAACATCGGATTAGGGATTAGAATGAGATCATAGTTATAGGTGCTAATAAACAGTTCATTTCTTAATAATATGCAGGTAGTAAATGGTGTGAACTGTTACTTAAACTAAAGTGTTACTCAAGAAATATCAGAATCAGAAAGAGCTTTATTGCCAGGTATGTTCACACATACGAGGAATTTGTTTTGGTGACAGAGCTTCTACAGTCCAACAGGATTACAGAGACAGGACAAAAACAGATAATAAATATATTTAAAAAAATAGAAGTAAGTAGTGAGTGCAAATATACAGATTGACAAGTGTATGTACATGTTTATTACTATATGCAACGCTATATGTGCAGCTGTTATGTGCAAATTGGCATGTAAAGTGTGTTGTTAAATAAGTGTATATGTGTATAAAAGTGTATGGCAAGTAGTGATGTTGGTTCCACAATTATTATCATCAAGTGTTCATGAGATGGATTGCCTGAGGGAAGAAACTGTTTCTGTGTCGGGCTGTTCTGGTGCGCAGTGCTCTGTAGCGTCGACCAGAAGGTAAAAGTTCAAAGAGGCAGTGTGCTGGGTGTGAGGGGTCCAGAGTGATTTTGGCAGCCCTTCTGCTCGCTCTGGATAAGTACAGTTCTTGGGGAGTAGGAAGGGTTGTACCAGTGATTCGCTCAGCAGTCCGAACTATTCGACGTAGTCTTTGGAGATCGTATTTAGTAGCTGAGCTAAACCAGACAGTTATTGATGTGCAGATGACTGATTCAGTGATGGAGGTGTAGAACTGTTTCAGCAGCTCCTTTGGGAGGTTGAACTTCCTCAGCTGACGAAGAAAGTACAGCCTCTGTTGAGCTTTTTTGACAATGGAGTCAATGTGAGTGTCCCACTTCAGGTCCTGAGAGATGGTGGTGCCCAGGAACCTGAATGACTCCACTGCTGCCACAATGCTGTCTATGATGCTCAGTGGGGGGAGAGCAGGCGGGTGTCTCCTGAAGTCCACTATCATCTCCAATATGTTTTAGACAAGAAAATTATATATTAAAGAAAAGCACGGCCGTTTAGCTTAATGCCTGAAGTGTAGTATTGTTCAAAACTATTTAATTACTTAAAAAAGAATACAAACACACTGACAGTTATAGGAACCGTGGGTTGTTATAGGTCAATCATGCTACCATTCGACACAAATCCTTCAATTTCTCCTGTTATATATTGTGAGGAAATATTTCATTCAATCTTTGCATGGTTTTGTCTTGTAAAGTTTGTCGTATGCTTTCGTTATTCACCTGTAGTGTCATCCCAGTGGGTGTCTGATTGACTTATGTCTGCAAATGGGAGTGATCATGGTGCTGAAACAGATCTGGAACAACTTCATGGAGCTGGGCTACCCGTGAGTGAAACAAACCAGGACAAAAAACATCCCAAAACACACACACACACCCATGAATAATGACTAAAACTGAGAAAATGTGTTTCACTCTTTTGTTTCAAACTGCTTTGGTTTAAGATGTTCATGGAAGAATGTGTCAGCAACACTGCTTTATTTGATCAAAATACAAATTAGCAGATATGATTTTAAAGGGCACCCCTTTTTACAACATGTAAAATAAGTCTCTGATGTCCCTAGATTGTGTGTGTGTGTGTTTGTGAAGTTCAGCTCAAAATACCGCACTTATAATGTTTTCTAACTCGCTGAAACTGACCCTTTTAGGCTTTGATCCTAATTTTGGCGTATTTGGTGACTGTCGCTTTAAATGCAAATGAGATTGTGCTCTTTTCAAAAGAGGGCGGAGCTACAGATGCCTGTGTGTCAGAATAGTGACAGATTTAAAACTGATCTAACTTCATATGCTAATGAAAGAGAGATGGTCGCTTGTGGGCGGGGCTTTCTTCCTCTGATGACATCATACAAACGGAGAATGTCAATCAAACTGTTTCTGCAGATGGTTTTTATCAAGTCTGAATATAAAAAATTACAATTAATACATTTTTACCAATAGAAGCTGGTTATATTCACACACTGCTGACACACATGGTGTTTAACCTCCTTATGAAAGTGATTTTTGCATTATAGCTCCCCTTTACATATTATTACATTTACAGTCTAAATAAAATGCTGGGTTGTCATTTGGACAAACCCAATATTGTGTTAATTTTTAAAATTGCATTTTAATTACACTATTAACCCATCAGATGGTTTTGTCCATATTTGACCAAACATTTAGTTAATTTAACATTTAGTTAAACATTTAGTTTATCCAAAGCAATACACAAAAATTGGGAAAATCTGTTGTAAATCATTCTAACATGCTTGTTAAAACCATGAAACTTTTTTTTTATCAGAATAATAATAGAGATTTGTAAAGAAAAATATTTATTTGAAATGTAATTTTACTTTATTTCTTTGGTTTGAATGGATAAATGTCAGGTTTGCATACAAATATTAGTCGTTAATATTGAGAATTAAATCTTATATTACAGTTCTGGGGTGCGTTTCCCAAACAACGACGTAACTCACGGCTGAACTATCATAGTACGATGCATTGTTTTGGAAAAGAACAATGTAGTGAGGAGTGTTTCCCAAAAGCTGTAGTTTCTCTGTCGCAGATCCATCATTTGAACGTAAACGTAAAACACCCATAATGAGGCTTTAAACGGGGTGGAGGAACTACTTCTTTAGAGAAGAACCCCATAATTTCTTTGTACAAATTATATTGTCTTACACACACACACATTAAAAAAATTCAATATTAGTTTTGCTAAAAACATGCACTTGCTTTCCATATTAATTATAATATATGTAAATTGCATGATTATTATTAGTAGTAGTACTAGTAGTAGTAGTAGTATATTGTTTATTTATTTTGTATTTTTTGAAAAGTCTACTTTTACAAGTTGACACATGTAAACCACTGCAGAACTGTTCTAACCAGCAGGCCCGTGTCATATACAGTACAGATACTTCATAAATAACCCACTATAAATTAATAGCATTAACGTATGCTATATTTTTTGTTTTCAAGCTTTGGAGACGTAATGTAAACTCCGCTTTTAAATAATAGGTCACCTATAGCTTTCGTCATGAGTCACGGCTGTGTTCAAAATGACATCAATGTTTTCAAAGAGCACTGCGAAGAGAGCGCAACTGTAAACTTGAAGATCGCTAAAACTGAACTGTAAAAATACTTTGAAAGCTGAGAGAGATGACCTTAATGCGTTTTTAAATAATTCCAAGTTTAAATGTTAGAATGTTCTAAATGAATAGGGCATAGGGGGGATAACTGGGAATAGAACACAGCCAGGAACTATGTTTATAACTACAGCTCCAAAGGTGTAGTTGCAAGTGTACAAGCTTGCGACACAGTTTGCGAATGTTCGTTTGAACGATGGATTTGGGAAACACCAAATCAACAAACTATGCTCGTAACGACACAACTTGCGACCTTAGTTAGCTCGCGATGGTTTTCGGAATTGCACCCCAGATTGGCTGATGAGCATTCTGAGGTGTGCTGTTATTTTCACATATGTTATTTTCACCTGTTCCAGCAGGTTTTGAGCACATTACAGTAGAGGTCTGCTAATTTCCGAATAAAATGTGGTAGCGGTCAGTAACTTTGAATGGGAGCAGGCAGGCTAACAATTTAGCATTCCCGAGTCCCCGACGTTATTCCAGAACAGCAAATCTGTTATTTCCTCATTCCTATTGAGCACCGGTACAGCCCGTGCTCACGACTGTTCCACATGATGAACTCAAGACCAGTGCTTTCTGCACATGCTTTTTATTCGGCCAGTCTGTGCACGCATCATCTGCATAACAGTCCTCAGAGCGGGCTTTACTAAATGCACTGTCCTTGACGGATTTTCAACGTGCGTTAGAAAGCGCTCAGTTCACTGTTAGGAAACCCATATCAGGCAAGTCTGATGTATGGGAGTCTTTTTCATGTGTCATAGACGCAAATGGAAAAAAAAAATTACCCTTTGTGCGGTGTGATATTACCTCAAAGTTGCACCTTTAGCAGTCAAGGGGGTCGCACACCAGATGCGCAGCTCGGCAGATCTAAATTTAGCGGGAATGATCAGGTCAGGTGGATAAACTAAGACTGAATATACAGCGGGAGTGGTTGGGTGCGGAAAAACACCTCGCGGGAGTGGGCCTAAAAAACAGTCCCGTGCAGACCTCTACATTACAGCTCTATATCACTATTATTTCACAGCTACAGCAGTCAAAAAGCACATCCAAACACAACAGAAAGCTTTGGATGAGATGTGAGAAACCAGTTCAACACACAGGAGGAGTTTGAGCAGAAAAACCTGACAAATGTCTCAAATACAACACCAAAACTGTAGATTTAGCTGTGTGTACCATGGTATAAGCGGAATAATGCTCTCATGACCACTGAATTATTCAGAAATAACGCACACCTGAGGTAAAATGCTTTCTAAATGACCATATTACATTACAAACTGTAGTAATCATGCTACAAATTCAGCTTTGCATCACAGGAATGGAGTGTATGTCTTGATTATTCCCAGCAGTGTGTATTATTTGATACGATCTGATGTTGTTATTGAGCGTATGAGCGCAGAGGTCTGTGTTACTCAATTATTAGCTCAAACCGGAGGGGTTTTCTGCAGGGAAACGGTCAGATTGTCCTCAGTTCCAGTTCACAGACCACTGATTCTGCAAACCCTGCAGAGAAAACTGTACAGCTCATCAGAAAGAGCCACAGACCACCACACGTGATCAAGAAAACCGTGATGATGAGGGACATTAGTTCAGGTTTACAGCACTGCGCTTTGTCCATCAGTCAAAACAACATCACTGTATTATTGCACTCTGAATGCATCTGTAATGAAACACAGGAGAAGTGTATCCCTGCTAAAAAGAAAGTGTGGTTGTGTACTTATCGTGTGTTTCAGGTTTAATAGCAGGTTGTTTTTGTGCTGGTCCTCCAGGCTGCTGCAGAACTGGTGGTCTCGGCGTAAGATGAAGCGAGCCGGAGAGCAGAGTAACAGTAAAGAAGAGCTCCCGCAGTGGGACAGAGACTGGAACCTGCAGCCTATGAATGCACACGGCCTGGTGGACGAGTACCTGGAGATGGGTGCGTTCGCTTTTCATTAACTGAGGGATTTATGTTTACTTTTATTCATTTAGCAGACTCTTTAATCAAACCAACTTACAAATGAGTATTAAAGGATCACTTTAACTGGTGGTTTGTCAAGTCCGTAAGATAATTGACTTAATTAAAGCAAACTCTGGTGTCAGAAATAGTATTAGACTGCATAATCTCAATGATAATGTGTGAACTAGTTTGCCATATTATTTTGCTGATGTTTTGTGTTCAGTTCTACAGTTCGGCTTCACTACGATCTTCGTGGCGGCGTTTCCTCTGGCTCCTCTTCTGGCTCTGCTCAACAACATCATCGAGATTCGATTAGACGCCTACAAGTTCGTTACGCAGTGGAGGAGACCGATGCCCGCCCGCGCTACCGACATCGGTCAGTGCTTTCACACCAATGCACGCTTTCACAAGACTGTTACGACACGTTTAACGCTCATCAGAATCTTAAATCCTTGAAAGTTTTTATTATTTTTATTTTTTTTTTATTTTTTATTTTTATTGATTTATTCGTAAGGTTCGTAAAGCTTTTTAGCTTTGTGTGGAAAATGTTGGCATTCAGCGTAATGTTCTTTATCCTGCAGTCACTGAACCACAAAGCTAAAGCAGACTCCATTCTTAAGGGGGTCACACACTGGACGCGCACATTCGCATGTTATTTAAGTGCAGTTTATTTATAAACTAATTTGGAGAGGATCATGTGCTTATGATTGCTTGCGGCTGGTCCTGCATTATCCAATTCGTGATTCACCAATCAGACGATTCCTAAGTCACTTTAAATACCTTAAGTTCCATATGACAGCCATCTTGGTTTTGAAGAATCCCCCCTTCCACCTCTACTCCTCCTCCTTTCCTAGATGGGTGGCACGGTGGCCTAGTGGTTAGCACGGTTGCCTCACAGCAAGGACGTGACTGGTTCTAGTCCTTACCAAGCCAGCCGACGTTTCTGTGCAGAGTTTACACATTCTCCCCATGCTCACATGGGTTTCCCCCGGGTTCCCGGGTTTCCTCCCACCATCCAAAAGCATGCAGCTTAAGTTAATTGGCTAATCCAAAGCAGCACCATAGACATGCTCCTAGTTAGTAGTTATCTCTTAAGAGTGATCTCTATCTGTTCATTGGCTAGCTCAGCAGGGGAGTTCTCGAGATCTACCTGAGCTCAAACTCCCCTTTCGGCTTGCAAACGGGAGGGAGCCCTGAGCTCGAGGATCTTATGAGCTCAGGGCTCTCTCCTGGGACAGCATGCCAAACAAGCTATATATCAATCATCAGCTAAGTGTGAAGTCTTAAAAATGAAGTTACTCAGATGGCGCTCTGTGGCGCGTCAGAATTATGAACAGTGTCCTGAGTCGTAGCTGGGCACCTCAGACAGCCGCCGACTTGCAGTGCCGGTGTGCGTACCTTGATATAAACCTATGCAATTCTAAAATGCATGGCGCTGCGTGGTGTGGCGCATCCGATGGTTATGCTGCGGCCAGTTACAACTCTTTTTGCACCCTTGTTTAAACTCACAGTGCTAGCGATCAAAGATTTTGTTAATTTGGCAAGCTGAACGCATTCTGTACTGTACAGGAGATATGGAGGAGATTGATTGACAATGGTCTACAGCCAATCAGGACGCAGAACACAGTCAAATTGCACACAAAAAATCCACGAAACTGCAAGGCCAGGAAAGGTGAATTGCAAAATAGCAAGGCACTACTGTAAATTTATATGTATTTACGTATGTATTATATAATCTTTGCATTAAATTACACAAAAGGAATAACCGCTTGTGCGAGATGTTTCTAATGCAGCGTCTATGGGGGCAGGACAGTAAATCTGAAGTTATTCTCTCTTCTGGCTGCCGTTATCAGTCTCAAACTATTTATTTCCTTTTTCTGAAAGTCTTGATCACACCATCCTGGAGTTTTTCTTTTATTATTTCAGCAAATAGGATTGTAAAAACATGATGTGTGCTCCGAGTTTACCCAAAAATGACGACTTCTGCTAATGAGGAAGCTTGAAATGTGAAAAAGTTCCATTAGCCTGATGTTGGTTTATCTCAACCCAAACACAAGTGTCACATCATTGGTAGTACATTTAGATGCTTAGCACAATCATACTGTAATATAGCTATTTTTTTTATTAGGGATCTGGCATGGTGTCCTGGAGGGAATTGGAGTTGTGGCTGTCATAACAAATGCCTTCGTCATCGCCATCACTTCAGATTACATCCCTCGCTTCGTCTACGCAATCAAATATGGACCTTGTGTGGACAAGGGTTACCGGCACGAGAAGTAAGATGATAGCTGCACAAAATATTGACAGCCCAAAACATGTCAATAGTAAAGCGAAGCTGATTTATTTTGTTAGCACCTCTGGTGACGGGTTGTTTACGAGAATCAGCTTCACGTTGGCATGGTTAACTATTTGGACAATCTGAAATTCGTTAATTCCTCCTGTGAATTATTATTTTTTTGTTTAAAACATGTCCCATTTACCAACACATTTTAAATATAATAGTTTTAATAACTCGTTCCTAATAACTGTTGCCACAATGGCATTGCATAATATTTTACTAGTTATTTTGCAGGATACTAGTATTCAGCTTAAAGTGACATTTAAAGACGTAACTAAATTAATTAGGTTAATTAGGCAAGTTAGGTCTTCAGCTGTATGTTGCTGTTTTGCTATTCTAATACTGTATCTTTTTGTTTTGGATGGCTTTTCCCAGATGTCTAAGAGGATACTTGAACAACAGCTTGTCTGTATTTGATATGGGTGAACTGAGAAACGGGAGTTATGAAAATCAATACTGCAGGTACTACACATTACAGTATAATATGTCGTTATATGTTTTTTGCTGGATTGTTTGGGATTCAAGTGCTCTTTTTTGTGTGTCTTTACAGGTATCGAGATTACAGAGCGCCTCCATGGAGTCCTGAACCCTATGAGTTCACCCTGCAGTTCTGGCATGTTTTAGCTGCCAGACTAGCCTTCATCATTGTCTTCGAGGTCAGTGCTACCTTATGTATATTATATGAGGATTGTTTACATTAAAATGTAGTTTTGGGTTAGCAAAGACGCAATTAGATGCAATACAAGGTACCAGTGAAATGACGACTAGCTGGTACAATGCAGGTAAACCTCAATTCTTAGACTCAAGAAGTGAGGTGACTGATGCTAATGATGCTTTTGCATCATTGTAAACATGCTTTAATCCCATGCCAGCAAATTCCTGCCTCTTCTGGAGTGTCTTGCAAGGAACCAGTTAAAGTGGTGCCGTGACCCGGATGGGAGTACGGTTTAGGATTTTAAGTGTAATGGAGGCATCTGGTGCATGGTAATTGTATAAATTAAGGCCAAAAGCTGAACACAGCACAAGGACTGGGGCTGACTAGCATGTGTGTTCTGCACCTAGGTAAAAAGTAATATCCATGGCTCACCAAACTTAGTCCTGGAGGGTTGCGGTCTTGCAGAGTTTATCTCCTTGTCTCAAGACTCCTGCCTGGAAGTTTTCAGTATCAGTAAGTTCCATTCAGAAAGGGCTCATTCCTATATCCTAATCCCTTCAAAGGGTTTACCCTCCACAGTGACAGTTTTGAAGAGATTATGGCAACGCAATGGGCCCTTCCAAATGGGATTAGGATATAGGAATGACACCAAATAACATTCCAGCACAAAGCATCACAGGAGCCGAAGTATCCATCAGTTGTACCCTTTGAAACCTTTCATTCCAAAGGGCCTTTCAAAGCGGCCAGATTTGAGCACTTCTGTTTGGAACACCACTTCAGTATGCCAGCGATAATTATTTATACTCCAACTTGCCAATCGGAGGGTAATTTATACTATTTGGAATGGACTGTATAGCTAGTAAGATCTTGATTTTGCTTGTACAGGTGTGTTTGAATAGGGTTGGTGCTAGAATCTGCAGGACACTGACCCTCCAGACCAAGTGTGGTTACCTCTGGTAATAACCACCAAGTAACAGTAGTCACTAGAATCACTTGTGTGGATATACAAACTTTCCTGCTTTCTCACTTTAAACAATTATCGTTTTGCTCAGTTGATCTTTACTTCCTTTTTTTCCAGACAGACATGTTGTTAGGAAAATATTAGCGTATCTAAAATAGCATATCTTGACCCAGTTGTTCGCTATTCTTCTCATGCACTGGTTCACTGAGATGGTACAGAACAAATCTTGCAAAAACTGACCTTAGAGACAGTAATGCTCATTCCTCACTCCACTGATCTCGAGGCGTACTAGTAGCAACTTGCTCTAGAAGCTGTTGTCTTAAGCATCCATGCCAAACATCAAATATTGATACCAAGTAAGCCAAGAGACCCTAATGGCCTCTGAATACTTCAAAAGATCTTTCCGTGCTTCGTTTTAGGGCAAAAATAGTTCTGAGTGGTGGTATATTGTTTTCGAATCTTTTGTCACCTCATGATACAGTATGGGGGCTTGGAAATATGTCACGCTGCTCGGGTGTACCATCAGAAGTCACATCTTTTCATGGATTTTTTATATTTGATGTGGACGAACAGTGTTTAGAATGTACACAACATGGTGGATCCTCTGCTGCTTGACTCTCAGTGTATTCCTGTTGGTGTTATTGTGTTGGATGTTCTTCCCATTTCTGAATCTGACCTCCGTGGATATAAGGTACGAATCAATCTAAAACACAATAACCGATTGCGAAATTGTCATGGAACCAATGGTAGGTGTTTAGGAAAAACAAACTCCTCCAAAAGTTTACTTTGTTGAGCTGTTGAGGCCTTGAGCATCTAATCTCCCAGAGACTGAATTGGCAAAATGCCCAACAGTGGTTAAGAATGCAATCTGCAGTATGTTCAAATAGCCTGTCATGACATTGATCCAAAAAGGCTATCATGTCTTTTCTTCATGAAAGGCTCATTTACTTACAGTGATCTACTGTGGTTAGATACTCAGTGTTAAAAATCTATAAGTAATGTTTCTGATTTTCTGTTGTATTCTCCATAGCACCTGGTGTTTGGCATCAAGACCTTCATAGCCCACATGATTCCAGACATGCCCAAAGACCTGTGTGATCGCATGCGCAGGGAGAAATACCTGATGCAGGAGATGATGTATGAGGCAGAACTGGAGCATCTCCAGAAAGAGCGGAAAAAGAACGGCAAACGTTATCACCATGAGTGGCCTTAGTCGTGCCTGTCCATAAACACACACACACACACACATAAATGCCCACTGGAGAACCACATACACGTCCCACAAAGCACATTAATACTTGAGAGTGGCGAACAAAACGTCTTTGCAACATGCACAACTGCAGCACATATGTGAACACAAGACATTCATGTACAACCGTTCTGCTGCCTTGGACGGCTTTGCTTTATTGACTCCATGCATGGGCTGCCCACTTCAGATTTTCATTGCTGTGATAAACCAGGGAGTGGATATAGTGTTTGAGGTCGAGAGCTGATCTCCAGGCGCGCCTTTAGAACCAAGAGTTGGCAGCTGTACTCTGCACCAAAGAGGATTTTCCCGGTCACATGACGCCTGCCTAAGACCTCCAGTAATTCAATATTTCTATCCTGTCGAGGATGTTTGTACATTAAAACAATCTACACAACAACAACAGAACAGTCTGGTAAAATTTGAACTTGGAAAAAGAAAATAGTATAGATGTGTACACTAATCTTTTTTGAGAGCCACCAGTACCGTTTTCTCCAGGTTTGGATGATCTTTTGTTGACTTTTGAGGTGGTTTGCCTGATTAAAAATGTTGAGAACCGCCACACTTCAGATAAATCTGATAGGACATTTTATGGATCAAATCCTCTGAGTTCCCTTTGGAAAGAGTTGGATAAGTTTGGGATCAAGTGAAAATGCAACTAATTTTGAAAAGCACGACTGTCGTCCTAAGAAAAGCTGCACGTTGATAAAGTTAGCTACTAGTGTAATGGAGGCTGACTGGAATAAGACTCCCTGAACCCTGGAAGAGGCGACAACAGTGGTAACTGAGCGAGAAGATGCTGTGTTTAGCATCCCTTGTGTTTCAATTCAAACCCCAACTGAAGCATCCTGCAAGAAAGCAGAAGTGGTGCCGTGACCCGAATGGAAGTCTATATTGGGAATGGTGGTAGGTCAACTGATGCAGGTAAAGGAAAACACACCAACTTTACATCGATTAACTAGCGGCAACAAAATGGACTGTAGTCCTGCCTTGCATTACATGCATCTGGGTCAAAAATTTGTTTGAATACTTTAAAGACTCATTACATTAAAAACAGGCTACAAAAGGAATTCAGTACAACTGGGCCCACCTTGCCTTCCCAAATCTCAACAAATGTCTGTACCAGAGTCTACTCTGCAGCAAGGTCAGTTTCACTTTCCCAAACCCTCCCTCAACTCTGAAATCAATGCATTAGATTGTTCATCTCCAGTGTGTACGTGGAAAATAAGGTTTATTGCGCATCTTTCCCAGCATGGCTTGCAGTGGCGCTGCTCTTTCATCCATATAGTTCATCCTGCAGTTCTGAACTGAGTATCATACGGTTGGATTGTTTACTATGCAGATGAAGGGCTTTCGAAGTTCCTGTTTTCTGCTTGTGGTCTCTGTCCGGCAGCTACACCATCATCCGCTGTGAAGCACTTCTCTACCTGCTGTCAGCCAACGTTTACTTGCAAACGCATTTACCGATACGCCCTCTCTCTTCGCTTGCCAGCATCTCACCTTGTGATTGTTGCTACAAAAGAGGTTTCTGGTAACAATTACCAAATGAAAATCAGTTCGTTTATGCAAATGAACCGTTTTTATGTACTACGTCGCCTTGAAAAGATATGCAGAATTGTCTTGAAATACAATAAGTCCATTTTATCAACATGCAGTAAAAAGAAATGGCCAACTTTGGCAGAATAATAGTCATATGCATGCTTTTCGTTTGCATGCGGATAATTAGATTTGTATTATTTTATAAAAGACTGTCATTGACTATGGTTTTCTAGTGTGTGTGTGTACGTGCACAGAATTTGAGGTATGGTTGTATCAGCGTTTCAATGCCTGCGTTTGTTGCTTGGCTGTAATCTATTTTGTGTGCTTGTTGTGGTCCAATCAGTCCTTACACTCGCCCACCTGAGCGCAAGGCAGTGCCTATTTTAGGAACAGCATACTAGCCCATCTTCCTTCCAGTATATAGTATGTATATTGTGAATATCCTGATCAGAGATGTGACTAGGGATTCTTGGTCCCATGCACAGGATTTTTTTGGGAGTTGGCTGTTGGTCCAAATATGGTCAAGTACAGTAAGATTTCAAACAGCAGAGCCAATATTAAATGCATAGTTCTAAAATGAACCTTCAGTTATTAATTACTTACCTTCATGGCGTTCCAAACCAAACTGTGAGGCTTAGTGGTCACCTCACAGCTAGAAGGTCGCTGGATCAAGCCCCGACTGGGTCAGTTGGCATTTATGTGGGGAGTTTGCATGAACCCATAGACCCCAACTCATCACTTACTGACCATTACAACACCCCCCCCCCTCTCTTGACTTACCAATTTCTCCAACTCCCTGCTCTTCACTTAACAATCACTCCCCTTCTACCCCCCCACCCTCGCTCTTCTCTTACAGATCGTTTCTCCCTACTCCCCTATTGCCCCCACCAGCAACCCTACTACCCCCACTACCCCTCCCTTTTTGCCACTTGCGGATCATTACACCACAACACATAAACCACCCACTTGTCACTTACTGATCACTACCACCCACCCCCCGCCCCCTTCTTACCTTCTTACCTTACCGATTTCTCCAGCTCCCCGCTCTTACCAATCACTCCCCTTCCACCTCCCCGCTGCCCCCGCCCCCTGCTCCTCAGTTACCAATCACTACCCCCACCTCCCTGCTCTTATCAGTCGCTACACCTCCCCAACCCCTTTCTTTACTTACCGATTACTCCTGACCCCCAAATCCCCCCTTCCCTGATGTTTCAAGTGCGTCCCTGTTGTCGAGTAAGATCAACAATGATTTCTCAACTTAAATGTAGTGTAATGAGGTCATGCGACTATGAAGCTTTCTACTGTTTCATACATCATTACATAATAGTGTGTCCTCAACATTGAGTGAAGTAAAACTGGGCTCACGCTAAACACGCAATAAACTCGAGGTTACTCACGGGATGCTTTTCCACTCGGGCAAATTTTTTGCGCCAGTTTAATCCATTGAATTTGCGAGGTAGATTGAGGTGAATTGTGCAGATTAGCGGTAAACTCAATGCGCATTTAGTGTCGTTCACACCATATGACCATAGTTTCCCTCTATTTACACATTTGCATCGACTTTGTATGTAATGTAATGGCGCAAATCCATGTTGAAGTATAAGTGTTCAGTAAGTCTCCTTTTTCGAACATGATCACTGCATATGCCCTCCTCAGGCCCTTTGAGTGTTTGCAGATGAGATCTTTGTATCATATTTTCTTAGCTTGAATCAAGTGTTGCTTTTTTAAGTATATATTTTTTCACTCTCCATTTGCATGGGTACCAGCCCCGTATGGGTATAGGTAGTACGCACTAGGAAAAAGATGCTTAGATGGTTCTCCCACTTCATAGATTCTCCACTCGCGCTGAATAAGAGTCAAATTAATGTTTAATTTCATGGAAGCACTTTAGGAGAGTCATTTATTACATTACCTCGATTTAGGAAAAATGTTTAAAATGTAAAGGGTAGTTTAATAGGATAGCTGCAATCCATAAAGTTGGTCTAGGTCGCGGACGGCAGGGAATAAACAAGCTAAATATCGGTACTGTTTTGGGTCGCTGGAATCCAAACCAGAGTAACCACTGTATTAGAAATGAAAGTTTGCTGTAATGCTTTGTGTTGTATGGACGCCACTGGCGGTTGGTCAGTAAATTGAACATGTGATTCTGATCTGAAAGAGGAAGAAGTTTGTACTATGAAACAACTGTAATCTATGCATGACCTCATTCATGAGTCCCGCACATCCAGGACTCTTGACAAACCTTTGTGTATGTGTGCACTTTTTACTGTGAAGTGTGCATGGCCTATATCTGCTTAAACCAGAGAAGACTGACCTGAGATCAGTACATGTTGTAGTGGTGAATGATCAGTTGTGGTCATCTCATTGACATTAATCTATAGGTTATTGGATGGCAAATGTTCTTCAGGGTTTTTTTTTGTTTTCGAAGTACAGGTTGTGTATAAAATGTCTTCATTGAAAATGGCCGTCAGAAGCACATTCGAAGGATAAAAACGTTTAGAAGAGCAACAGCATGTATTATATCATGATAGTCGGCGCTTGGCGTATCTTGCACAGACTCTTTGCTGTATTCAATTCTAATGCAACATCCATCATTAGTCTTGCTTCAAAAGCAATGTAACTGTTACTAATATTAAAGAGACGGATGCCTATTTTGCTGTCAAATGTCAGTGCTTACAATCAGAAGTTGTTTGTAATTAATGCATAAGCATGATATGCAAATAGCAGAGTGACTCTAAAGTGTAGAGCCGATGGGCCTCATTCTGAAACATGAGATTACATTTCTATATAAGATGTTCATAAAACCATCCTAACTTAAATGTTGAGATTTGTAAAAATGTTCGGAAATGTACAGTATGGCTTGGGTTTGTTATTTGCTACAGCCTAACCTTAAGAAAAGAGAGTCCGGAAGGTCCCACAGTGTTCTAGCGACTGGGATTCATGGATGAGGATTAAGATCATTTTGAAATCTTTTGAATATGATATAAATGTTTTACACACAGATTCCTCTGAGTTTTGGAAATGTTTTATGAAAGAGGCCCGATGCGCACTATGCTTTGGTGTGATTTTGCCAAGTAGGACTTGAACCTGGATCAACATTCCCGTCTACCGTTAGATTTTGTAGTGAAAAGAAGACCTCGTAGTTTCCTGAAGACCTCCATTAGCTTGTTAAGGTGTTTGATTGTGGTAAATGAACAGCAAATGCTCACCTTATTCTTTTAAGGCATGGGTTACCAAATCTGCTCCTGGAGAGCCACTGTCCTGTGCTGTGTCCAAAATCACCCTATTGTTTTACTTTTCTGATACACCTCCTTCTTGTACATGTCTAGAAGGCAAACGTGTAGATCAGTGAACCATTGACCTAAACCCAACCAATAGTGATTTCACAAGCAGGCATGATGAAAAGTGCACTGCGAACACATAGCTTTACTTTGATTTTACATTGTTTTTATCGGTTTTGCAAACCAAGCATTCTGTATCGCAAGTACAGCATCGGAGAAGGTGAGCTACCAAGCAGAGTTGTTGGGATCATACTGCCTCATAGAGTTCACTGTACCTAGAAACTGTAGAAAAGTATATTTTTGCAGTTTCCCAAAAAATGTAGGCTGGAGCAAGTCATTCCAATGCCAGGGTAGGGTTGCACCAACAAGTTCTTGCTCAAGCCTCTAGTGTGGACTTTATGTTTCAGTTTAAGTAGGTAAAGCCAAGTTTAATGGTGCTCTGCAAACATATTTAGTTGTGCGGGTACGGGTCACCCTGCTCAAGCTTGCATTTCCACTGCCACCTTTTAGCACCGTGCTGCTGAGTAGTATTGTAAAGTGGTATGGTTTACTATTTCGGCACTTCTGGCAGTGAAAATGTGTGTGGAACCGAGCAATTGCAGCCCATTTATTTTGCAACTACACAACATTGTTACTTGCTCTTTGTTGGTGGGCAACTGGGCCACTGTGGACCCTAATATGTCCTTTCTGCAAGCCTAATCAAAACTACCTGAGCTAGCTAGGTAAGGTCTTCAGGAGTACGAAAAAATTGCAGGTTCGTAAATACATTTGATAAGAGATGTAGCTTAACTTATTTTCAATCCTTATTAAGTCACCTGAACCCCACTAATCAAGGTCTTCAGGCTCGTTACAAACTTTCAAGCATGCTTGAAGGAGCTGAACTCTGCAGGACCTTGGCAGGGAGCCTAAACCTGTTCCTGGAGGGTCAAAGTTTAGCTACTATCTTAATCTAAGTGCGCACATCTGAACAAGCTAGTCAAGATCTTCAGATTCTCTAGACAAGTGTTGAAGCTAAAATCTCTGAAATGTTGGTCCTCCAGGAGCTGGATTGGGACACCATCGATGTAGGGCCATGGGTTCAGGTTAAGGCTGGTACTGGGATGGACATATCAGGTGCTCAGGGTCCAATTACCTGCATGGCTAAGAACAGACCCTAACAAAAAACACCTGAAAAAAAATTACACCTTTCCTGCACTCTGCAGTATAGAGTTGCCCAGCCTTGGGTACCAAGCAAGAATTCAAGGGGGAAATTCAGGCACTACTCCTAAAGGTTTGCCTTCCTTTTGCAATTATCACATATCCCCAAAGTCCTTAATTAGTTACTTCAGGTGCAGTTAATCTTTCCAGAAAAAGAGATCTCCAGAAACCTTGATGAATTCCTGTGGTTTCAGGGTCAGGACTTTGGTTAAGGTTAGGGGTTATAGACCAAAACAATGATGTTGATCCAGGAGTACATTTTAACTGGCAAAATCAGAGTCACCTTGAATAACTCTCAATGACCCCACATATTTTATTGTTTATACTTATGATATAAAAGCTGTTTATGAGACTCCATCCTTGTTTACATGTAAAGCAATCAGCAGTATGCATACAAGAATTGTACAAAACATGTCTGTAACATAGATTTGGGGATCACAGTTTTCTGTAATAAAACATTGATTGTATCTTTTAAATTAAATAGCGGATGTGTTCTTTCGCTGGTTACAGCTTTTTCTGAACTATGCTAGTTTCATTATGGTCAAAGCCGGCATTAGTGTAACCATTTTCCTGTTGGTTATCGCAACTGCTCCCGAACTTCTCGTCCATTCTTAAGGTGCATCCCTGGTCTGGATGTTTCTCCCATGCCTTGCCGAAGTCTCCCAAATCCTAAAAGAAGCACACAAATGTTCTGTTTCCATTCAAATGACCCAAATCCACATTCTACAAGACAACCTGTACCTCTTTGTCTTCACTTAGATCAGCTTCTGTGAATTTCTCAGTGCAGAAACACAGGACGTCCTTCACTGATCGAGTCATCCCTGGTTTCAACATTTTGGGGTCCATTGGCCCTGTAGACACCACAATCACAGTTACTCTACCACACTAATCTACTTCCCACCCAAAGCATTTATGGAATAGAAACTGAGGAATTGTTGACAACTGTTTTTGTTGGCTTTAGAGTCCAAAGATATCCATGTCCAAGTGCTGCAAATAATAGGTAGGATATTTGGAGGTGGGAATACTGGAGACGCTTCCCATTTCTGGCACCAATCTAGATGCAATTGACAATTTCACCTTAGACATCTCAAAAATTGTCAAACGATGATTCTGACTAAAATCAAGTTGTTCAGTCCACCTCAACGCTGAGCTTAAATTCAACCAAGAAACCTGTTTAAATGGTTGTTTTCAGTGGTGAATTGGAGAACTCCAAGTTAGGCAAGCAGATTTAGTGCATCTCACGTTCAAAATAGTACACCAATACATCTTGGTTTTGAACACCTCCTTAAGTAGGGGATCTTATTTCTGAATGATGGTCACACTGGGCTTTTCCTCCCATAGACTTCCATTCATACGCACGCGAATGCGTCAGATCGGAAACGCAAGGTCATGCGTCAAGTTTCGCATGACGCTGCGGTGCAAAGTTCAAGCTTGGTGAACTCTGACCTGCGAAATCGCATCATTTGACTGCGTGAGACCAATCGAGGATCAAAACAGGACCTCTCTGGACAGAAATTTAAAACATGGAGCAATCGCTCGCTTTTTTAAATGTCTAATCATCTTGTTTAATCCCGCCCCTTTTCGCAGCACCGCACGACAGAATTTCGCACACACAAAGCCCAGTGTGACCGTAGCTTTATGCACTGTTCCAACCTACCTGTTGGCAATTAACAAGTGTTCCTGAAGACTTCTTCAGATGAAATCGATTGGAATTGAAACTAAACTAAAACTGCAGGAAGGTAGATCTCCATGAACAGGAACGAGCACCTATTGTTTTAGGATAGGATTGAGATTAAGCTGAGCATGGTGCAGTTTTTGCTGTCAGAAGGGCTTGTATGCCTTTAGAAGTCACATGGAAAATGTTAATATTCATAGCTCATAATTTTGAGGAACCTATGTGCCCAGGACATTTTTAAACTATCAAGGAGCTGTCTGCTTGAATTTGTGAGTATGTTCAGTGTAGCAAACCTTCATGCCTCTTGGCAATCACTGTTATGAGAGAGAAAATGAGGCTCTGAAAGCTATGCTTTCTTCTGACCATGGTTTTGCCATGGAACTTCATGCGATAGCTTGGAATTTGTCAGGTCAAAAGGATATCGTATATCACTGTCCAAGCGATTCTCACAAACTCGTTCCTGACACGTGCATGGACATAAGAGTTTTGGTCCATCAATTCGCATCATGAACACCCACCTTTATGGAACAACCAGAAATGTCTTATCTGCCACAGTAAAATCGTAGAATTGGTTGCAGAAGTTCTGGCTAAACACAACCATAACTGTAAACTATTCCCAAAATCAGAGGGGAATAATAGTTAGATAAGACTCATGTAGAAGTTTATAAACCTAACCGTAAGCCTAAACTTAACATAAACGGTAAACGTATCCTTTAATTCTGATTGGCTGATTGGAATGTTGTTCCAGGATGTTAATCCAGGGAACCGACCTACGTAGGGAAATCAAGTATGGACAGGAGTTTGAACTGACTATGAATTTTTGTAACTAGAGCAGTGTTTCTCAACCACGTTCCTGGAGGACCACTAGCACTGCATGTTTTGGATGTCGTCTTTGTCTGTCTCACCTATTACAGGTCTTTCAGGCTCTGCTAATGAGCTGAGGATCTGATTCAGGTGTGATTGGTTAAGGAGACACGGAAAATGTGCAGAGCTGGTGGTGCTATAGGAACATGGTTGAGAAACACTGAACTAGAGGCTTTTGGAAAAAATGATGTTGAGACAAATATATTGGAACCAAAAGCAAAATCACAAGAATTGTTCATAACACACCAGTCTTTAAGGGATAGCTCACGCAACAATTAAATGTATTCTGTTGAACACAAAAAGAAGATATCCTGGAGAAATCTGTAACCATTGACTTCTATAGTATTTGATTATCCATCTATGGATGTCAATGGATACAGGATTTCAGCATTCTTCCAAATATCTTCTTTTGTGTTGAACAGAATAAAGAAACTCCAAGGTTTATGACTACTTGGGTGAACTATCCCCTTAACAATACAGAACTCTATTAAGGGTCAGAGGAAAGGTGGAGAATTCTTGTAGGAAACTCCATTTGGGTTGTTGATGTACAGTATGGGTTGTTTTTATTACCGCAGAGAGCTTTCATTCTCTTCTTAGGCGCGCGGTCTATAAGTCAAGGTGTTTTGTTGCTGGCGGTGTGTGATAGAATAGAGGAGTTAATGAAATGCGCCTCTCACCTGTCAGCAGTGTGATGAGTAGACCGGCCGCCACCGTCCCAATAAAGCCCACTGCACTATAGTACAGATAGGACATGGAGTACCATGAATCCGCCAGCCAATTCCTGAAGACCACAGATCAGTCACATTTTTAGCATCTCATAATAAAACCGCATTACCACAGCATGATTACAAAAAAATAAGACTATCATTTAAATTAATACACCATTTAAGCATAACTCTTGTCCCCTATGTAATCCGCTCTTAAAGGGACAGTTCACCCAAAAATTGAAATGTACTCAGCCTCAAGTTGTTTCATCGCTTTGAGTTTATTTTTCTGTTGAACACTAAAGAAGATATTTTGAAGAATGCTGAAAACCTTTAACCACTGACTTTCATAGTATTTGTTTTTCAGACAATAGAGATCAATGGTTACAGGTTTTTAGCATTCTTCAAAATATCTATTTTTGTGTTCAACAGAAACAAAAAGCATCTTATAAAAGTTTATAACTTTGAATAAGTCAAATTTTACTTAAAATGTTTAATTTTTGGGTGAACTATCCCTTTAAAAATACAAAAGTTTCTTTTTCCAACTATGGAAGTGAATGGTTACAGGTTTCCAACATTTTTCAAAATATCTTCTTTTGGGTTCAACAAAATAAAGAGACTCATAGAGGTCTGAAACAAGTAAAGGGAGAATAAATGATGATTTTTGGGGGAACTATCTCCTAAATTACGTGACTTTCACTGACTAAAAAGCTAAGCTTCCTTGATCTGTGATGAATGGGAAAGCAGGCCGATAATCTGCTTTGCATAATAGAAAAATGGTTTAAGGTTGAATATATTTTTCAGGAATTTTAATAGCCACTAAGAGGACAATAATGAATAATTTACCTCAGGTTTAGGGGAGAAAAAAATCTGGATTCTTACTGTTTTGTAATGCTCCTAAAATGTATATTAACCTAGCATGTTAGCCTTAATTAACGGTGCTTTTAGTGACTATATTTGACGTCAGTGATTACCAGCTGATACCCATGAAATTAATAAAACGGAGCTGAAAAATAACCAGAACAGGCGTGAAACAATGCAGTAAATAATGGTACAGAAAACTTACCTCTTGCTACATGGAAACTAAAATTTAAAGCCCAAATAATCCTTGACTTGCACAAAAACATACAGATAAAGTCAAAGTATTCGCCCTCTTGTCCTTTTCTTTTTTAAATATTTCCCAAATTATGTTGAACAGATCCAGTGAAATTTTCACAGTATTTCCTCTAATATTTTTTCTTCTGCAGAAAGTCTTATTTGTTTTATTTCGGCTAGAATAAAAGCAGTTTTTAATTGCTTTAAAGCCATTTTAAGGTCAATATTATTAGCCCCCTTAAGCAATGTTTGTTTTGGATGGTCTCCTGAACAAACCACTGTTATACATTGACTTGCCTAATTACCCTAACTTTACCCTAATTACCCTAGTTAAGCCTTTAAATGTCACTATAAGCTGAATACTAGTGTCTTGAAGAATATCTAGCCTAATATGATGCTAATGGTTTAACACACACTTGTGCTTCCAGAAAGTTGCTTTTAAATGTGTTTTCCAGTTCTTCAGTGCTGATACTGCACCTGTCGGAGGTGAGCTGGGTCACTGCGGCGGATGTTGAGTTAACTGCAGCAGCTGTGATGTTGCATCCTGCAGTGTTGAGTTCCAGAGCATGTGTGTTGTTGCTGGGTGCTGGGTAAATGAAAGCCCCCACGCCGACCCAGAATGAGAGAGCGATGCCCACCATCAGACCTCCGACTGCCCCCTAAAGAGAAAGACCACGAATGTAAGATAAGCTGCAAGAATCACATAGCAGATTCAGACAGGTGGTGGTCTAAATAAGATTTATGCACTGCAAAAAAAAAAACACATCAATCTCACTTAGATATCTGGACTAGAAACGAGACAAATGCCCAATTCACATGGGGCTTCAGTGTCAACGCTTGACAGAGGGCGTGTCTGAAGTTGAGGCTGACGCAATTGTCATAGCAGCCAATGAAATTAGTCTACTGTCCGAATGAAAACCTGCTTCAGAGTGCTCTTGACCTCAGACTGGGGCGACGGTTCATCTTCCAGCAGGACAATGACCCAAAGCACACCGGCAAAATATCAATAGAGTGGCTTCACAACAACTCAGTGAATGTCCTTGAGTGGCCTAGCCAGAGCCCAGACCTAAATCCTATTGAACATCTCTGGAGAGATCTGAAAATGGCTGTACACCGTCGCTTCCCATCCAACCTGATAGAGCTTGAGAAGTACTGCAAATAGGAATGGACAAAAATTCCCAGACAGGTGTGCCAAGCTTGTGGCATCCATGACTTGAGGCTGTAATGGCTGCCAAAGGTGCATCAACACAGTGTTGAGCAAAGGCTGTGAATACTGATGTACATTTGATTTTTCAGCTTTTTTTTACATTGTCATTATGGGGGATTGTGTGTAGAATGTTGAGGAAATAAATTAATTTAATCCGTTTTTAAAATAAGGCTGTAACATAAACAAATGTGGAAAAAGTGAAGCGCTATGAAAACTATCCGGATGCACTGTACATTGGCTGTAGTGTATGTGTGTTTCCCAGTACTGGGATGCGCTACATCTGCTGTGTAAAACTTATGCTGGAATAGTTGGCGGTTCATTCCACTGTGTCAACCCCTGATAAATCAGAGACTAAGCTGAAGGAAAATGAATGAATGGAGAAAAAAAAAACTAATTTCAAACTGAAAACAAGATTATTTTGCTTATTTTAAAGAAAAACTCAATTAATTTTGACTTTTTGAAGTGAAAAATATTGTTTTGTTTTCATTTCTTGTTTGTTTTTTTTACCCTAAAAACTTTTGCAAAATAATCAGCAAATGGTGAAAGTGAAATATACTGTATACACATTTTTATTTTGAAATATTTTACACCATTGACAGATTATTTAGCTTATTTTTGTAGAAAAAAAAACGTAATTTTGACACTATTTCTGTATAATATTATTTTGGATTCTTGGTTTAAGATATTTTAGATAATTGGACTGCAAAAAAAAAACACTTTTGCGTTGAGTGATAGAACCCATCATCTCGAGTGTCGTGCCCGAGCGAGATGTTTATTTTTGCCAAATCCTGACCTTTAGATTAGTGAATGGACACAGGATTCCCAGAGAAAACAGGCCCAGCACCGGCCCTCCGCACATGCCATGGATACTGAGAGCCGCCTGAGGGACAAAAGCAGAAAATACGCTCTGTGATGGCAAATTGAATGGAAACTGATGAGGACTGCTCATGTTCAGTTCATGATATTGGAGAAAATCTGATTGATAGAATCTCTTTGATAGATATTGCAATATGAGTACGGTTTTATTAACAGTATTCAGGTACAGAAACTAGTATAATCACACCAATGGGGTAAGTAGTCTTATTTTCGCTTTGAAATGTAGATATTTGGACTAGAAACAAGACAAAAATTAGTAAGAAACACTTTTTTTTTTTTTGCAAAAACCATTTAAATAATTAAATACAATAAATCTGTGTTACACCTTAAAATATCATACAATTTTCTGTGCCCAAATATTTAAAACTCCTTAAAAACACATGCATATGATAAACGTTCACTTTGTTGTGGTTAAACTAATAATCACATGTGTTTTTTGGCTCCTGGTCAACTATAATTGAGACTCAACTTTGCATTTCTTGCTATGTGATTATTGCAGATGTGCACATTGCGATATCGATGCTGAAACTACAATATATATTGTGCAACCGTAAAACAGGTGATCTGAGGCTGTCAGAGAGAAACTTTACCTGCACGATTCCTCCCATGTATGATGCCACCACAGCCATAGTAGTGCAGGCCACACCAAACACCACACCTGACAGATAAAACCAGCAAACATCCGACAAGTTGAAGGTATTTCAAAGTTCTCTTTTTACAAATTGTAGCTCTTCCCAAGTGGAAAAACCACCAGCAATCAAGACTGCATGATTGTCTTGTGGCCTAAGTTTTAGGAACTGCAATAATAACTTGACTTCTAGTTGATCATTTGGTGTCAGAAGTGGCTTATATGAAAGGCAAAGTCCTCTAGATGAGGCTTATTTTACCACAATAAAATCTGATCATGTCTTAATTATTAATGATTTGATTAGGACAGTAAGGTCTGACTCTGCTTAGACTAAAGTCTGGTCACTGAACCTTCAATAATGTCCAGTATAGAATATGTGCTCATGCTGCAGTGGAAACAGAATGAATATTGTGTCTGACTCCATCATGAGTTTGGAGGACTGCATCCATACATCTCTGAATGACTCCAATCACTGATTAATAAAGTCATCTGGAACGGCAAAGAAAGCCTTCTTGCAGGACTCCATCAAGAGTCTTTGGGTTCATCTTCAATCCCTCCTCCTTCATAAGCTCAATAATGTTCATGTCCTGTGATTGGGTTGGCCAATTCTGGAGCACCTTGACCTTCTTTGCTTTCAGGAGCTTTGATGTGGAGGCTGAAGTATGAGAAGGAGCGCTATCCTGCTGGAGAATTGTCCCTCTCCTGTGGTTTGTAATGTAATGGGCAGTACAAATGTCTTGATACCTCAGGCTGTTGATGTTGATCATCCACTCTGCAGATCTCTCGCACACCCCCATACTGACTGTAACCCCAAACCATGATTTTTCCTTCACCAAACTTGACTGATTTCTAGAGAATCTTGGTCTATGCGGGTTCCAGTAGGATTCTGCAGTATTTGTGATGATCAGGATGCAGTTCAACAGATGATTCAGCAGAGAAATCAACCTAATGATCAACTAAAAGTCAAGTTATTATTTGTTGCTCTTACAAATGGGATCGAAGACAAGACCTTTGGCAGGTTGTGTGTATGCTGTCATGGCTTTGCACTAAAATAATGTGATTATAATGAAAGTCAATGGGGCAAAAACAGCCCCGAACATAACGAAAGGGTAGTCGATTTGCAAAGAGTGCAAGCTTAAAATTTTTAAGGCATTTTTCCAAAATATGTGTAAAAATAAGATTTGTCAGCAAAACTCATTACATTTGCTGAAAGTTGTGGCCAAATTAACACTCAAAATCACCTCAGAGTGGATGAAAACATCCCTAACAGCACATAAAGAAGTAAATTACTAAGTCATTTTCATTTCTGGATGAACTATTCATCTAAATGTGAAGTGATGTTATTAATTCTGTTCCTGAGTTCTGAGTTTTACGTGTTTTAAGCCTTCTTGAGCTGCTGAGCTTTAATTTTGGCACACTTTACCTCTTCATTGACCCATTGCAGCCTCTTAAAACCCTCAAACTCTCGCAGATCTGTCAGCTTGTCATTCAGAATGAACAGACCTTGCAGCTGTTTCATTTCAGCCCCGGCTGTGATTGAGTATGACGAGTCTATTGCGCTGATTAAATCTGCTCTAATGCCAAACGACAGGATCAATGTTCTCTTTATGAGTGTGTGGATGTCCTGAGGAAAGTGAGATGTATTTACAGAGCGCTTTGCTGATCCAGCTGGCCGCTCGGTTGGACAGATCTGGGAAACACTGGCTCACAAAGTCCTCGTACATCACTGTGGCCAAAGCATTGATACTGGCAGCTACTGTGCTGAAAAGCAGAAGCAGAACAACGAGGCGTTCCTCTACTCAATACTGATCAGCTATGACAAATAAAACATTTAGGATTGTTCAACAACAAACATGAAAATAGCATCATTATTTATTGCCTAACTACACTGGAGGAATCTTTTACATACAGTAGAGGAATGAATATATACATTTTCTGTCTCCAAAGTCAGTATAGCTGTTTCCATCCACATATTTTAACAGTTTTCTTTTATGTTGCATTAAAAACCAGTAGAAAGAAAGGCTTAGATGTGCATGACATTTTAAAATGCATATTAAATATATTATATTTTGTAACACCAGCCTGTCTAAACGCCTGTGCTGACCAACTGGCCCCCATCTTCACCCTGATCTTCAACAGCTCACTAGAGCAGTGTACAGTGCCATCCTGCTTCAAACGCTCCACCATCATCTCCATCCTAAAGAAACCCCCCAACATCCAGGACTAGATGACTACACACCGGTGGCGCTGACATCTGAGGTCATGAAGTCTTTTGAAAAGCTGGAACCGGCCCACCTGAAGGACATCACTGAACCCTCACTGGACTCTCTTCAGTTTGCCTACAGAGCAAACAGATCTGTGGATGATGCAGTCAATATGGGACTGCATTATGCTCCGCAACACCTAGACAGATCAGGGACCTATGTGAGGATCTTGTTTGTTGACTTCAGCTCAGGCTCATCCTAAAACATCTCCAGCCCAAATGAACTCTCTCTGTCTGTCAGTGGATCAACAGCTTCCGAATGGACAGGCAGCAGCTGGTGAAGCTGGGAAAATCCTCATCCAGTGTCCGCACAATCAGCACCGGCGCCCCCCAGGGGTAAATCCTCTCCCCTGTCCTCTTTTCTTCCTGTACACGAATGACTGCACTTCGAAGGACTCCTCTGTCAAGCTCCTGAAGTTTGCAGATGACATTTATCGGCCTCATTCAGGACGGTGATGAGTCTGCTTACCGACAGGAGGTTAAGGAGCTGGCTGTCTTGTGCAGTCACAACAACCTGGAGCTCAACACACTCAAAACAGCGGAGATGATAGTGGACTTGAAACCCCCCTTCCCTTCCCCCACTGAGCATCATGGACAGCATTGTGGCAGCAGTGGAGTCATTCAGGCTCCTGGGCACCACCATCTACATACATCCATATATACCCTGTAGAAAACTACAGTACTGGGTGACTTGTTTACATTAGTTGTTTATTATAGTATGGTTCAGAAACACTATAGTACTAACTATGAATTACTATAAGTTTTCCAATGGAAAGTTGCTGTGACGTTGTCAGAAAGTCACTCAACTTTACCTCAGAGTCCCGCTGAATGCGCAGGCCACAAATAACCCCGGCAGTCCGGGAAACGCACCCAGGATTTCCATCACAAAATATGGCATGAGCTGAAGAAGAAACCAACACAACAACAGTAAGACCAGTGTGTTATTAACAGACCTCACACACTCAGGGAGGAAAGTGTGAAGCTCCTAATGTTTAATTATGGTGATCGTATGCTAGAGATTATAGTTAAGGAGTCGAGCATCACCTGATCTGGCGCAGAGATCAGTCCAGAAGACCAGGGGTCACAGTGAGAGTAATAAGAGTACATGATCAGGCCAGAAACCACAGCGCAGAACAGAATAATCCACAGACCCAGTAGATTCAGATACAGAGCCCTGAAAACAGACACTCCACATCAACCGAAGTAACTTTCTGTTATTACAGTCTACATTCACTCACCGGCCACTTTAATAGGTACAACTGCTTGTTAAGGCAAATCAGCCAATCACATGGCTGCAACTCAATGCATTTAGGCATGTAGACATGGTCAAGACGATCTGCTGCAGTTCAAAGCGAGCATCAGAATGAGGAAGAAAGGAGATTTAAGTGACTTTGAACATGGTTGTTGGTGCCAGATGGGCTGGTCTGAGTATTTCAGAAACTGCTGATCTACTGGGATTTTCACGCACAACCATCTCTAGGGTTTATAAAGAATAGTTTGACAAAGAGGAAATATCCAGTGAGCGGCAGTTCTGTGGGCGCAAATGCCTTGTTGATGATCAGATGGTCAGAGGAGAATGGCCAGACTGGTTCCAGCTGATAGAAAGGCAACAGTAACTCAAATAAGCACTCGTTACAACCGAGGTCTGCAGAAGAGCATCTCTGAACACACAACACGTCCAACCTTGAGGCGGATGGGCTACAGCAGCAGAAGACCACACCGGGTGCCGCTCCTGTCAGCTAAGAACAGGAAACTGAGGCTACAATTCACACAGGCTCACCAAAACTGGACAATAGAAGATTGGAGAAACGTTGCCTGGTCTGATGAGTCTCCATTTCTGCTGCCACATTCGGATGCTCGGCTCAGAATTTGGCCTCAACAACATGAAAGCATGGATCCATCCTGCCTTGTATCAACAATTCAGGCTGGTGGTGGTGGTGTAATGGTGTGGGGGAGATTTTCTTGGCACACTTTGGGTCCATTAGTACCAATTGAGCATGGTGTCAACGCCACAGCCTACCTGAGTATTGTTCTGACCATGTCCATCCCTTTATGAGCACATTGTCTCCATCTTCTGATGGCTACTTCCAGCAGGATAACGCACCATGTCATAAAGCGCGAATCATCTCAGACTGGTTTCTTGAACAAGACAATGAGTTCACTGTACTCAAATGGCCTCCACAGTCACCAGAGCTCAATCCAATAGAGCACATTTGGGATGTGGTGGAATGTGAGATTTACCTCATGGTGATGCTATCATGTCAATATGGAGCAAAATCTCTGAGGAATATTTCCAGTGCCTTGTTAAATCTATGCCACAAAGGATTAAGGCAGCTCTGAAAGCAACAGAGGGTCCATCCCGGTACTACTAAGGTGTACCTAATAAAGTGGCCAGTGAGTGTATTTACATAATGAAGCGTTATTTTTGACATTAATCATTAAAAATCATTTTGACCCATTCAATGCATTTTTGGCTATTACTAAAAACATGCACTAAAACACAACTGTGACCCCAAAACCTTGCGTCTTTTGTGTTTTCTCCTTCAGTCTGTATGCATGAGCAGATAGCGAGCGCTCACCAGCGTGCGTGACCTTCTGTCTTACACGAGATGCATCTCTGAATTGTGGACTGGTTTACTCCATAAATCCCCAGCCAGGTGAAGGTTCCTCCGACACTGAGCGTCCAGAACGTGTGTCTCCTGAGCGGACTCGCGTCAAAGCTGCAAACAACAGAGATTTAACACGGTACAGCGTGTATAGATACAGTCACTGATGCTGGTAAACGATCAAAGTGTGTATACTGTACACAGCCGTGTGAAAAAGTTAGGACACCCTTTCAAATTCCATGGGACCATATAGTTTATGATTATGTCCTGATTATGGAAAGTAATTCAATTTATTAGGATGTCCACTTTTACATGACTGTGTATTTATTTATTTGCTACTCTGATGGATTGTTTTAGGGAATTGTTCATACAAAATACACACACATACATGAATACATATATATACACACAGTTGAAGTCGGAATTATTAACCCCCTGAATTATAAGCCCCCCTGTTTATTTTATTTTTGTCATGATGACAGTAAATAATATTAGACTAGATATTCTTCAAGACACTTCTATACAGCTTAAAGTGACATTTAAAGGCTTAACTAGGTTAATTAAGTTAACTAGGCAGGTTAGGGTAATTAGTTATTGTATAACGATGGTTTGTTCTGGAGACTATCGAAAAATATAGCTTAAAAGGGCTAATAATATTGACCTTAAAATGGCGTTTAAAAAATTAAAAACTGCTTTTATTCTAGCCGAAATAAAACAAATAAGACTTTCTCCAGAAGAAAAAATATTATCAGACATACTGTGAAAATTTCCTGAATCTGTTAAACATCATTTGGGAAATATTTAAAAAAAAAGAGAAAAAAATTCTAATAATTCTGACTTCAACTGTGTATATTTATATATATCATAAAATAATAAGTTAATTTACCATCCAAAATATAGGTAAGTACTGGGTTATATGCAGCTGAGGTCACTTTTATGGGTAGGTTTAGGGATATTAGCTAGTTATTACCCAGTTTGTATGATGACTAGGGTAAATAGACAATACTGTGTGTGTATATGTGTAAAAGGACTGTAAGGTAAAGTTCTAGCAAGATGAGTTTCAGCTTCATGAAATGCAAGACCACCGGTTGCAAAGAAACTAATTCAGTCAATCAGACGATGTGACGCAACAGTTTCAACATGTTTTCTGAAATGTACTGTAGCCTCTAAATATTTCAATATCTTAAGAGTGCATTATTGAAGCCCACTTTTCTTCTTTTTTTTTATTTATTTCAAGAGTTCACACTTCGATAATGCTCAACTATAATAGCAGGTTTGGCATGCTGTCCCGGGAGAGAACCCTGAGCTCGGAGATAGATGAGCCCAAGGTTCCCGCCTGGTTAATGAGCATTAGGAGGGACACGAGATCAGGTGTTTCTCGAATGTCCCCCCCGCTTCTGGCTAATGGGTGATACTGGTTGGTTAGGCATGTATACGCTGGGTGCTTGTGACTGTATTCTGATTCACTTATGTACATGTTTTTGAACTGTGGGAGGAAACCGGAGGACCCGGAGAGAACCCACGCAAACACAGGGAGAACATGCAAACTCCGCGCAGGAAGTGCCAACTGGTTCGAATGGGCCTTGAAGCTGTGGCCCTCTTGCTGCGAGGCAACAGTGCTAATCACTGAGCCACCGTGTTGCCCGATCAAAGAGGAGGAGGGATAATGGAAGGATAGGGGGGTTGGGAGGGGGGGTTTCGAAAACAGAGATAGGGAATGAAGTTTAGCTAGAATATATATAGTAGTTTTGGAGTGCTCTGATAGGCTAGCTGATGATTAGTGATGAGGATCAGCTGAAGTTGATCATATCACGTGTTCCTCTCGAAACTAGTTTATGAAACTTCCCTTAATTTTCTATCTATTAAAAGTCATGGACCAAACCAAATGTCTATGAGGAGAATCACAACATTGCAAAGTTTTACAGTACTGTTGATCATAGAGAATGGAAAATAATATATATTTACAGTATATATATATATTATTCATTCATTCATTCATTTATTTTATTTTCGGCTTAGTCCCTTTATTAATCTGGGGTCGCCACAGCAGAATGAACCGCCAACTTTTCCAGCATATGTTTTACACAGCGGATGCCCTTCCAGCAACAACCCATTACTGTGAAACCCATACACACTCATTCACACTCATACATTCACTATGGACAATTTAGCCTACCCAATTCTCCTATACCACATGTCTTTGGACTGTGGGGGAAACCGGAGCACCCGGAGGAACCCCACGCCAACACGGGGAGAACATGCAAACTCCACACAGAAACGCCAACTGATCCAGGTGAGGCTCAAACCAGCGACCTTCTTGCTGTGAGGCGACAGCACTACCTACTGCACCACTGCGTTGCCATATATATATGAATCACTGTTTGTTGTATCTATAGAAACTATATAGTTCAATTCATAGTACATCAGAGCAGTCAGTAATCTTTCATTATTCAGGGACATGTTGCTGTAAAACATGATTTCAGTGTGTGTGTGCGCGTGTGTGCGTGTGTGTGTGTGTGTGTCTGCATTTCCTGAACATACTCAAAGACCTGCAATCGTCCTCCAGTGTGAGCGGTGCTCCAGACATTCTCGATTCCTCCAGCTCGACTCGAACCCTGGATCAGCACAGTGAGGAAGCCCACCACCATCACCACCATCTGGAAGGCATCGGTCCACACCACAGCCTTCAGCCCACCCTAAACACACACACACACACACACACACACGTTTTATGGGGACTCTTCATATCTGAAGAGATAATAATAATTATAATTTAATAATTAATGCTAATGAGCTGTACATTTAACAGCCAACCATTTAGGACTCAACAATAAATGTAGATAAACTGTAATAAATACATGTATGAATCTTCATTCATCACTCACCAGTGTGCAGTAAAAAGTGCAGACAATGCCGGTGGCAAATATAGATCCCCAAAGATCAAATCCTGTCACTGATGGAGGAAAAACACACAGAAATATGAAGAAAACAGCTTATACACCAAACAGAATGAAGAAAGTTGGAAAAAGCATTGTTTTCCATGTTAATATGCTAAAATCATTAGCTAATTTGTTATTAATTGGTTGTATTTTCCTTCATGTGCGAGTCTAAACTACATAAATAAGCGTTAACTATCTTTTTTCATTGACTCATTAGCCTAGCATGCTAATTATGAACATTAATGGTTAACATGAAGAGTGTTGTTGACCGTCTCCCTCTCATGAAGTCATTAATGATTGAATTTTTAAGCTGCGGTTTTTATAATGACATACCGATTCTCTAAAATACAGCTAAACAAAGGAGGAAAACCCCGCCCACTAGAGACCATCTCTCCCTCGTTAGCATAAACAGCCTTGAGTGAGAAGCAGCCATTAGAGTTTCAAGAGTTCACACTTAGCTGATGATTGATTATAAAGCTTGTTTGGCATGCTGTCCCGGGAGAGAGCCCTGAGCTCATAAGATCCTCGAGTCCGGGGCTCCCTCCAGTTTGCAAGGCGAGAGGGGAGTTTGAGCACAGGTACTCTCGAGAACTCCCCTGCTGTAGTGTCTGATGAACAGATAGAGATTGCTCTATTGAGATAACTACTTACTCGGAGCATGTCTATGGTGCTGCTTTGGATTAGCCAATTAAGCTGCATGTTTTTGGATGGTGGGAGAAAACCAGGAACCCGGGGGAAACTCATGTGGGCATGGGGAGAACGTGTAAACTCTGCACAGAAACATCCGCTGGCTTGGTAAGGACTAGAACCAGTGACGTTCTTGCTGTTAGGCAACAGTGCTAACCACTAGGCCACCGTGCCACCCATCTAGGAAAGGAGGAGGAGTAGGGGTGGAAGGGGGGATTCTTCAAAATGAAGATGGCTGCTATACGAAACTGAGGGTATTTATAGTGGCTGAGGAATCGTCTGATTGGTGAATCATAAATTGAATAATGCAGGGCCGGCTGCAAGCAATCATAAGCACATGATCCTCTCCAAATTAGTTTGTAAATAAACTTCATTTTGAAAGTTATCAGCCACTATGCTGACACACGGGCATTTGTAGCTCTGCCTCTTTTAAAAAGAGCACAATCTCATTTGCATTTAAAGCGACAGTCACCGAAACACCACTATTAGGATCAAAGCCTAAAAGGGGTCCGTTTCAGAGAGTTATAAAACATTATTAGCGTGGAATTTTGAGCTGAAACTTGAGTGAAACACACACTCTAGAGACACCTGAGACTTATTTTACATCTTGTTAAAAGGGGCAATATGGGTCACCTTTAAATGAATCGCCCAGCTTTAAAGTGCACAATACTTTCACTCCACAATATCCCTGTGATGATCACAGACTGACCTTGATTGAGAGCTAAAGCAGGAGCATAAACCACCACACCAGTGTAGAGAATCTGAGGAGATCAAAACACACATCAGCATCACAACACAGTGTGTTATTCTGAGTGCTTGAAGGATTAAACACACTCACCGTCTGAATGATGTAAATTAGAGTGGCTGCAACACGAACAAGCCTGCAGAAACGCAACTCCAAATACTGTGAGGAAAAGAAAATCCGAACACAACAGAGACGCTACATGTTAACAAAAATCCTGCATGACACTTCAATTGTATTTGACTTTAAATGTCACTTTATTCCACTTAAAGTGACATTTAAAGGCTAAACTAGGTACATTAGGGTAATTACACGAGTCATTGCATAACAGTGTAAACCAGGGGTCACCAAACTTGTTCCTGGAGGGCCGGTGTCCTGCAGATTTTAGCTCCAACCCTAATCAAACACACCTGAACAAGCTAATCAAGGTCTTACTAGGTATACTTGAAACATCCAGGCAGTTGTGTTGAGGCAAGCTGGAGCTAAACCCTGCAGAGACATCGGCCCTCCAGGACCGTGATTGGTGACCCCTGGTGTAAACAATAGAGAAAAGGGGGTAATACAAATATAAATATATTTGAATGTAAAAGAAATAAGACTTGCATAAGAAAAAATATTATAGGTAATACTGTGGAAAATCTCCCTTGCCCTATTAAATATCACTTAGGGAACAAAAATCACATTACAGATAATAATGTTGCTTATGTGTGTGTGGTCTTGGAAGAATGTCCCCACATGTATAGCAATACCAGTGTTTTGTTTTACCTTGTGAGGACATTTTTTAGGTTCCCATGAGGAAAGTGTTATCTGTGTACCTACTGTACAAGGTGATGCATATTAATTTAAGGCTGGAGGGCCGGTGTCGCTGCAGGGTTTAGCTCCAACTTGCCTCAACACACCTGCCTGGATGTTTCAAGTATAACTAGTAAGACCTTGATTAGCTTGTTCAGGTGTGTTTGATTAGGGTTGGAGCTAAAATCTGCAAGACACCAGCCCTCCAGGACCAAGTTTGGTGACCCCTGCTTTAAGGTATGCCGAAACAAATTAAGAAGTTATCAGAATTAATATTTCTAGTAATAAACTGTATGTACAGTGCTCAACATAAGTGAGTTTTTGAAAATTAATATTCATATGCATTTCTCACTGATTATTGGTCATATATTTTGGTGCATTTGAACAAAACAGATTTATTAAACAGATATATTTATTAAAATAATATTTTAGTCGCCGAATATCTTTAGAAATACAAAGATAATGCAATTAAATTCATGCAAAATATTGGAAAACTACATACAGTTGAAGTCAGAATTATTAGCCCCCCTGTTTATTTTTTCCCCAATTTCTGTTTAACAGAGAGACGATTTTCTTCAACACATTTCTAATCATAATAGTTTTAATAACTCATCTCTAATAACTGATTTATTTTATATTTGTCATGATGACAGTAAATAATATTAGACTAGATATTCTTCAAGACACTTCTATACAGCTTAAAGTGACATTTAAATGCTTAACTAGGTTAATTAGGGTAACTAGGCAGGTTACGGTAATTAGGCAAGTTATTGTATAATGATGGTTTGTTCTGTAGACTATTGAAAAATATAGCTTAAAGAGGCTAATAATTTTGACCTTAAAATGGTGTTTAAAAAATTAAAAACTGCTTTATTCTAGCCGAAATAAAACAAATAAGACTTTCTCCAGAAGAAAAAATATTATTAGACATACTGTGAAAATTTCCTGAATCTGTTCAACATCATTTGGGAAATATTTATAAAAGAAAACATAATTCAAAGGGGGGCTAATAATTCTGACTTCACCTGTATTAGTACCTAAAAAGTACAAAAGTGTCCCTCTTTAATTTTTTAGGTACTAATGTATACTTCTAAGGTACCAATGTGGACCCTTTAAGTAAACATGTGTACCTTATAAAAAGGTGACAGCTCGAGTACCTTTACTCCTGAGGGTAAACAAAGGTTTGGGGTCAGTTTTTTGTTTTTAATGATTAATTTTATTTAATAATTTAAAGAAAATTATTCTGTTCATTTCATCAAGGCGGCATTTATTAAATGTAAAAAAATGTCAATTATTAAATACTTAATTTATTAAATATTTATTTATTACTTGCTATTTATTACATTGTATGTAGTTCCAATAATGTTTGCTTTTATTACTATTACCATTAATAATAATAATAATATTAATAATTCATTCATTTTCTTTTCGGCTTAGTCCCTTTATTAATCTGGGGTCGCCACGGCGGAATGAACTGCCAATTTATCCAGCATATGTTCTACGCAGCTGGGATACATTCACACACATTACATACACACTACGGACAATTTAGCTTATCCAATTCACCTATAGCGCAGGTGTTTGGAACTGTGGGGGAAACCGGAGCACCCGGAGGAAACCCACGTGAACATGGGGAGAACATGCAAACTCCACATAGAAATTCATCTTTAAAATCACTGGAGTAAACGATTTTGGACAGTTATTTTACAGTGCAATAACATCTCACAATTTTACAATCTGTACTGTATTTCTGATGAAATAAATGAGCAGGACAAGCTTATTTTAAAACATTTAACAATCCCACTGCCCCCAAACTTTTGACCGGTAGTGTATATGCACAAATGTAATATTGTAAAGCATCCTATAGATCAGAGTTTCCCAACCCTGTTCCTGAAGGCACACCAACAGTACACGTTTTCATTCTCTCCCTAATCAAACACACCTGAAACAACTCAGCAGAACATTGGAGGAGACTCCAAAACCTGAAGTTAATGGGTCAGATGAGGGAGACATCCAAAACGTGAACTGTTGGTGTGCCTCCAGGAACATGGTTGGGAAACACTGCTATAGATAATGTTTATTTAAATGAGAGATTTGAACATAAAGCACCCAAAAACTGACATCATACCTCATAAGTGCTGGTGATTCCTGACCTGTAAAACACGGGCAAGAAGAGCTCAGCTGTGAAAAACACCACGAACGTGTAGGCGACCCCGAAGATGACATACGAGGCCCCAAATCTATAGACATCTGCAGGGGCCCCGATCACGGTCACAGCAGACATGAAGCTGGCGGTGAGCGACAGAGCCACGGGCCCGCAGGACATCTGACGGCCCCCGACCAGAAACTCCTTGGACGGGGCTTTATTTCTCTCCTTGATGGCGAAGAAGACGCCGATGCCGGAGGAGACCACGAACAGACACGCAAACACCACATAATCCCCGGCCTGGAACCTGCCCACGGTCTCCATGTTGGCTCAGAAGCGGATCCGATGTGAGCTGCAGGATCTGTGGTCCAGAAAGATCACACTCCTGTTAATCATTGAGGTTTAAAGCGGCTAAAAATGCTTAACAGTGAAAACAGATTAGACTTTACTCATCTTTCTGCTCACGCATTTCCACTCAGTCATCTATTTATCTGTCTGTCCATTTGTATATCTGTCCATCCATCCATCCATCCATCTTTATAACAGTCCATCTATCCATCCATATTTCTATTGATTTGTATATCCAACTATCCATCCTTTATCTATCAATCCATCAATATATCCATCTTTATATCTGTCCATCCGTCTATCCATCTGTATATCTGTCTATCTGTATATCCATCCATCCTTTTATCAATCCATCTGTATGTGTCCATCTCTCGATCCATTCATCTATATACCCAACCATCCATATTTCCGTTCATCTGTATATCCAACTGTCCATGCTTTTGTCTATCCATCATCTATATATCCATCCATCCATCTGTCCATCTATCTACCCACCCATCTATATATCCATCCATCCTTCCATCGATATATATCCATGCATTTGTATATTTGTCTGTCTATCCATCCGTATATACCTGTCCATCTGCATATCCATCCATCCATCCATCTGTATGCGTCCATCTCTACCCATCCATCCATCCATATTTCCGTTCATCTGTATATCTAACTATCCATTCTTTTGTCTATCCATCATCTATATATCTATCCATCCATCTGTCCATCTATCTACCCACCCATCTATATATCTATCCATCCATCCGTTCATCTCTCCATCCATCTATATATATCACTTTATCTGCATTTCTGTCAGTCTATCCATCCATCCAGCTGTATATCTGTCCATCCTTTTATCCATCTATTTATCCATCCATCTGTCCATTGATATATATCCATCCAGTTGTATATCTGCATATCCATCCATCCTTTTATCTATCTATCCATCCATCCATCTATCTATCCACCCATCTGTATATCCATCCATCCATCTGTCCATCGATATATATCCATCCATCTGCATATCCATCCATCCTTTTATCTATCTATCCATCCGTCCATCTGGATGTGTCCATCTCTATCCATCCATCCATATTTCTGTTCATCTGTTTATCTAACTTTCCATTCTTTTGTCTATCCATCATCTATATATCCATCCATCCATCCATCTATCTATCCACCCATCTGATATATTGATATATATCCATCCATCTGCATATCCATCCATCTTTTTATCTATCTATCCATCCGTCCATCTGGATGTGTCCATCTCTATCCATCCATCCATATTTCTGTTCATCTGTTTATCTAACTTTCCATTCTTTTGTCTATCCATCATCTATATATCCATCCATCCATCCATCTATCTATCCACCCATCTGATATATTGATATATATCCATCCATCTGCATATCCATCCATCCTTTTATCTAACTATCTATCCATCCGTCCATCTGTATGCGTCCATCTCTATCCATCCGTCCATATTTATGTTCATCTGTATACCTAACGATCCATCTTTTTGTCTATCCATCATCTATATATCCATCCATCTGTCCATCTATCTACTCACCCATCTATATATTCATCCATCCATCCATCCATCCATCTATATATATCCATTTATCTGTACATCTGTCAGTCTATCTATCCATCCTTTTATCCATCCATCCATCTGTCTATTGATATATATCCATCCAGTTGTATATCTGCATATCCATCCATCCTTTTAATATCCATCCATCCTTTTTATCTGTCTATCCATCCATCCATCTATCTGTCCACCCATCTGTATATCTATCCATCCATCCATCCATCTGTCATCTACTGTATCTATCCACCCATCTATTTATCCATCCATCCATCCATCTATATATATCCATCCATTTGTATATCTGTCCATCCATCCATCCGTATATACCTGTCCATCTGCATATTCATCCATCCTTTTATCTATCCATCCGTCCATCTGTATGTGTCCATCTCTATCCAGCATCCATCCATCCATATTTCTGTTCATCTATATATCCAACTATCCATCCTTTTGTCTATCTATCATCTATATATCCATCCATCCATCCATATATATCCATTTATCTGTACATCTGTCAGTCTATCTATCCATCCAGCCATATATCTGTCCATCCTTTTATCCATTTTTTCATCCATCCATCTATCTGTATGTGTCCATCTCTCTATCCATCCATCCATGCATATATTCATCCATCTATATATTCATCCATCTATATACCCATCCATCCATATTTCCATTCATCTGTATATCCAGCTATCCATTCTTTTGTCTATCCATCATCTATATATCCATCTATCCATTTGTCCATCTATCTACCCATACATCTATATATCCATCCATCCATCCATCCATCCACCTATTCATCTGTATATCTGTCAATCTAGCCATCCATCCATCTGTATATCTGTCCATCTGTATATCCATCCATCCTTTTACCTGTCCATCCATTTATATATCCATCCATATATCTATTTATATATCCATCTATATCTGCCCATCTATTCATCAGTCCATCCGTTTATCCATCAGACCATATATCTATCCAGTCCATCAATCGATCTATCAGTCTATCCATCCGCATATATCAATATCTATCCATTTGTTTATCTATCCATTCATCCATATACTGTTATATCCATCAATCTATAGATCCATCCATCTGTATATCCAACCATCCTTTAAACTTTCCATCCATCTATCTATATATCCAGTCAACTATACAGCCATATACATTAGTCCACCTATTGATCCATCTGTCCATCCGTCTATGTGTCCATCTATCCATCCTTGGATCTGGCTGTCTATCTGATATCTTATATTGATTATGTTTTAATCATTTAAATATTTAGTTATTTAATAATTATTAGAGCAGTATTGTTGTCTGTCAACTATGCAGTATATTTTACTTGAGCTAAGTTTAGCATGTAGTTCATTACTGCTCTTTCTTCTTCATTAACCAGTGACGTGCTTTAATGCTGTTTGTAATATTTCATCAACCGTGAAACTCTTGTGTAATTTATCCTGGTACACGCAGTGCTGACAGAGTGCTTACGGACAGCAGAAAGAACAGTAAATAATGCTGAACAACACCAAACGCTGGTTAAAAAAACATGGAAAACAGATTCCAGTCATTTGCATTGAGGAGCATCGCACTTATTTACTCATCATTAGTGTTCTGTCACGTGTTATCCCTTTAATCATTTACCATCCCACAAAGAATGAAGTCCATACTGTAGATTACATCCACACACATGTATTGTTTGGGTAATAACTGAATCATTGGTCCCACTTTATATTAAGTGGCCTTAACTAATATGCACTTGCACTGAAATTAATACACGTTTATACACTGTATTTATGCTTGATTAAATACCTGCATGTAACTACATCTGTAATTAATTTCTGTAATTACATTAATAATTATATTGTAGATCATACCTTACACCTTAAAACTACCCAGAACACTAAATCTGTTCCTAACTTTACCCATACCCCACCTCAAGAGCAACAGAAGAGTTCTGCAGTACATTTATGAGTACATTGTATTAATCTCTTGATGTAAGTACAGTAGTCAAGCACACTTCATATAAAGTGCACCCTAATCAAAGTGGAAGCTAATTTAGCGATGTCAGTTCACGTAATCGACAACTCAATTAATTGAGTTGACAAAATGTGGTCTCTTCATTGAATTAACTTAAATGTTTAAGTAGAGATAACTTGAAATGGCTAATAGACTAAACTTCCGAATGTTTCAACTTTTATATTCTTTACCTGCTCACTCCCAGGGCTGTTTATATCGAAGTTGATATGTAGCCAAACCATGTTGGTGTTTCATAACGTCTGATTTTTACGAGGCGGGGACTCAAACCAGCGACCTTCTTGCTGTGAGGCGACAGCGCTACCCACTGTGCCACCACGGTGTGCATATCAATTAAGAAAAATGTATATAAGCATTAAAATATCTTCGTACTAATTGAACTTTCTCTTTCGTCAGATGGGTTCAGCTAGTTCCTCTGTTATATTAACTTAAATTCTTTAGTAATGACAACAGTGGGGTTTACAGTGTATATATATATATAAAGTAATGTACATAAATGAAGGTATGCAAATAAACATACGCTAAAAATATTGTGGTCTCATTATTGCTGCACTCGTAAATGCGAGGGCATGCAGCAGTAATTTGTGTGTGCAAAAGTGTGTGCACACAAGAGTGTGTAAAAGTGCACCGGAATTATTATTATTAATACATTATTTATCTGTTTATAATTCAAATTTCACAGTAGGGCTAACACTTTTTTTTTTGGCTTAAACTGTCTATATTTACATAAAGTAATACAAATAAATTAAAGTATGCAAAAACAAAGCAATTTCTATATTTAATATTGCTGCGCTCATAAACACGGGGGCGCGCAGCGGTAATTTGAGAGCGTGCAAAAGCGCAGTGGACTCAGATTACAGCCCTGTGGGTCTCCTCTAGTGCGCAAACTCCTATGAAGCGCTCCAGATGTGGACATCGCCTGTGTCAGGCCGGTCAGACATCCGCCGTGGACAGAAGCGATCTATCATGTTACCTTTTGCCCTCTGCCTGTTTTTACTGCCTCTTTGTGGCGCGGTCTACGAGGGACCTTTGCTCCCCGAAATGTCCAATGGGACTTTTCACCACTTCTTCGTCCCGGACGGCGATTATGAGGAGACTGAAGACCCCGAGAAGTGTCAGATGCTCTTCAAATGGATCGACCGCAGACCGTGTCCCCTGGAGGAGGACCAGGACACGGTTATTAGAGAGGATTTCATCATAGTAAAACAGCAGATTGAAGACGCGGCGCGCGTTTTGGAGACTCTCGGAAAGAGCATCTCGTTTGATCTGGACGGAGAGGACAGCTACGGGAAATATCTGAAACGAGAGATCGAGCAGATCGGCGAGGCTTTCACAAACGTGGAGAAATCTCTGCTGGAGCTGGAGAGCAAATTCAAGCTGAGCCAGGAGACGGAGCAGAGAGAGGAGAGCGAGTTCAGCAGTAACTTCATCAAGCCTGTGTATGATGTGAGGGAAACGCTGCAGGAGACGCTGGACATCTCATCCGGACTCAAGGATAAACACGAGCTCATCTCTCTGATCGTGAGGAGTCACGGCTCCAGGCTAAGCAGACTGAAAAATGACTATCTGAATGTTTAGACGTTCTGGACAGACTTCAGTCCACGTTGGATTGTCAATTTGTGAGTTTTTCTTTAAAGACGGAGCTCTAAATGTTTCCCATCTGAAAGTATTTGGTGGTTTTGAGGTTCATTTACTCTTAATAGTTGTAATATGTTTCTTCAGAGATTAAACATCAGCTATTTTTGCTTTAGTGTGGGTTCATAGAAGTTCTTTGATCGTTTTGGGACTTACAAAAGGTTATTTTAAAATGTGTTTTACCAGATTTTGACAGATTTGGAGAGATTCTGTAGGGGGAAATGCTCTCTAACCTTTTTTTCCCCATTGAATGGAGAGGTGCATATAATTTTGACCAACAAGCATTGAAGAAAAATATTTGATGGGGTCATTTGACAAAGAAAACTAGAATCAGATAAAATCAATAATGTTAATTAGGCTTTAAAATCTCTGCTGTGATTCTGCTGAAAACTTAATAAAGTACGGCACAGAATCATACAAAAAATTTAATTAAATTAGTAAAAAAAACATTAAGTGATTTTTTTTCAACCTAAAATAGGTAAATATAGACAAACCCAATCGCTGCGTGTGTGCGTGCGTGCGTGCGTGCGTGCGTGCGTGCGTGCGTGTGTGTGTGTGTGTGTAAAAAAATGATTACAAAGGCTTGACAACACATTTTTTGTTTCTTTAACTGGTCATTTTAATCAGGTTTCAACAAAGGTTTTACTTTAACTTAATATTTTCAGTCAGTTTGATTAATGCAAGTTGAGATGACTAGAAATTTCTATATATAAGGCAATTTGAGCACAGTAAACCCCAATAAATGAACAGAACTCAAATCAACTGAGTACTGTAAACACCAAATAAGTTAAGCCAACTCAAACCGTTTGAGGAAATCGATTACTACAAACCATTTAAGTTCAAAAAACGAATCTATATGAGTACTGTGAACTAACTCCATTTAAGTTGAAGTAATGAGGTATTTAATTAACTCATTACCTTCAACACTGAGTTCAAAACTCTCTTCAAATGAGTAGAATTAACTTTCAGTACATTTTGAGTTAACTACACTCATTTCATTTGATAAAGTTGAAGGTTGGGTTTTACAGTGTGTCATATGAGCTCATACACGGTAACAAAGCGATTAGTTACTTAAAGCGAGTAAACCAATTACCTTAAAAGCAACCAGTTGAGTACTTAAAAATAATGTAAACCCATTGCAACTTTGAACCGTTAAGTTGACTTAACTTACATTTTTGCAATTATACTCACTTATTTAAATACAGTTAACTAATCGCCTTTTACAGTGTATGTGCGCACACAGAAATATGTCATATGAGCTCATATGTGTGCATATATATTTATACAACAGTTCTGTCTGGTTCTCGAATCTGATTGGCTGATAGCCATGCAATATTCTGCAATAACAGAACTCTACAGCCTCCTCACCCTTCTGTATTACTACACCCACATATAGTGACAGCAGATCAGTAAACTCACTACAGTTTGACAGATATTGCAGCTGTTGGACAACATAATGTACTTTCGAGGCTATTTCAGGGGAGAATGTAGTTGTATAGATTGCAGCTATGCAGCTTATTTATATGTAGACTGATGGCATTTCATGCTGTTCAGCCTTATAATCTTAAAACGTGAGCAAAATCACCTGTTTTGTCATCACTTTAGACATTACGCTAGAGAATCATTCAGATACTAGCTCTAAAGTGTTTTGACGTCAGCTGCATATGTGAAGCAATGGCGGAAGAAAGTAGTTCCTCTTACAAAAGGGTTTAGAGACTCTCTGTGTTTGATTTTGTTTTCGATTATGCCGTCGAACTGTTGTAGAAACCCAATATCACACTCGTAGCAGTGCCATATGGCTGTAAATCGTCACTGGTGGGACACTAAGGCACTCTGCCTGCGGTCTCAAGCCAACGCACGCCTCCCACCAGTGCTGATATACAGCCATATTGCACTGCTACTCGTGTGATATTGCTCATATATATACATACATTTTTATTGTACAAAAATATGAACTTTCTGCAACTGTTATTAGTGAGTTATTTGACATTTGGTTCTCAAAACATTCAAAATATCAAACATTTTACATTTTAAAACATTTTTCTTTGTTGTAGACACTTAGAAACATTCTATTTTGCAAACATTTTACTTCCTAAAAATAAAAAAGTCAGGGTAAATGAAATGCACTTTTAATTCATGCAATAAATGAATAATATCACACTCATAGCAGTGCGGCGGCTGTATATTGGCACTGGTGGGAGGCCTGCGTTGGCTCTTAGTGTTACGCCTGTGACGATATGAGTGTGATATTGTGTTTATACAAAAGTTTGACGGCATAATCGTGTATATAAAACAAACAGAGTCTCAAAAAAACTTTTGTAAGAGGAACTACTTTCTTCCGCCATTCATTCACATCTGCAGCTGACGTCAGAACAATCCTCATCGTCACTTTAGATCGAGTGTTTGAATGATTCTCTAGCGTAATGCCTAAAGTGATGACAAAACAGCTGATTTTGCTCACATTTCAAGATTATAAGGCTGAACAGCATGAAATGCCATCAGTCTACAGAGATTTCCCTGTATTTCTCTGTTGCAACCGGGATATCACTAGAATTAACCCAGAAAAGCCACAGCAAAGCAAACACAAGCAGATTACTATGGTATAAATACTATTATTTTCTTTATTCTCCATTTCCACCTGTGGATACTCTTCCCGAGGCCCTCAGACTATGCAGAGTCACTGATTCGATCCAAGACCAACGACGAGATGATCCCAAGGTTTCCATTTCCTGGACCAGGCCGTATCCTGAGCAGCTACTGTGGTGGTCATGGAGGAGTGGAGAACATGAGACTGATAAATACAGCACTACAACATACAAATGAGAGAGATTGACTTTGACAGTCACTAACCTGATTTATAATGATTTGTTCAGCTGTAGTTTGGAATTTACATTGAGTTTTTCCTCCTCAGGACTTATTATGCGGCCTCTGTCGCCATCTTGTGGCGAAACGTCAACTGTGTTTGCTCTGCTTAGCATGACAGGCTGCGGACTCGCAGAATCGCAGAATCTCTAAACTGCATAGTTGCAATCTACAACTACATTTACAACTAAAATAAGCCTCAAAAGTACATTATGTTGTCCAACAGCTGCAATATTTGCAAACTGTAGTCCTCTGCTTGCCACTCTGTGTGGGTGGAGTAATACACAAGGGTGAAGAGGCTGTACGAGCGCTGATATAACTTCAATATCTCACGGCTATCAGCCAATCAGATTCAGACAGAACTGTTGTATAAATGTAATTAATCTGACTATAACTAAAAGTCATTTTAAACATCATATCTGTAAGAAACCACACATTATTATAGTTATTATTTTGGTCATTTCAGACTGAATATCAAATGCTTGACTCTTTTGTTTGCAACAGCTGCTGCCAAAAGGCTTTATTTCAGTAATGGGTCTTCAGCAGACTGCGCTATATCGGCTGTCAGTTTTCTGTTGACGTTCACTTCTGTATGTCTGAGGTTTGAGTGATTAACCAAGCTGCTTGAGATTTGGCGTTTCCTGCGCCATTAGAACAGAGCGGCTCTTTCTCTTTCTGCCATGTGGAAGAATAATCAAGCTTTTGCTGCAGAAATATACAAAGAAACACAATCTACCTTTTCCTGCTGCCAGCCCTGCGAAAAATGCAGGGACATTTGCTGGCCAACAGCTTTAAATGTAGAGCGTCCATTACCATAAAGACCAAAAAAACAACACCGACTTACAAGGCGGATGATAAATTTAAATTCCTAACCAGAACAATGAAGCACTTATAGATGTTTTCTACCCACAATCCCCCTGGGCGGCGACTGTTTTCTTTTTCCTCCTCAAATTCAGGGTTTTAGTCATGCTGGAGGTTAAAAGCTCAAGGAAGGAATGCCTTTGCTAATGGTTTAGGGTTACCAGATCTGAGCCCTTCAGGAACTCTTCATATGGATCCACTTTCAGCAGTTTTGCTCAACAACAATATAAATATATAATACTTTGATTTTTAAAATAAGATGCTGTTTTTATCTGCCAACCCGAATCCTCGACTTGGGCTTTGATTAATGCGTTGGTTTTGTTAAGATTTCACAGAAAATGTCCCTGGTGTTTCAAATAAAACAATATCAGACACTCATATCTCAGCGTTCATGTGCCAACTGCGTGAAATTGCCTGTGTGTGTGATTATGCAAAACTAGAAGAAAGAGATGCCAATCTGTTAGCTTTTAAAATGCAATCGTTGTGAATTAGCAATGATATACTTATGATGACAGTTTTATTTCATGACTAATATTGAGTATGTATTACATCTCTGCACAGGCAGCAATCAGTGCTGGCAAAGTTGTATAAAAAACAAGAGAGATCACGTTTGAAAGTTACGAGCCACGCTTCTGCCATGAATATTTTTGCACTTGATTAATTGGTTCTTTGCCTGGGAATGGGCGTTTGTTGGTCTGTTCTTGTATTATTTATGCTTGTGATCTTTGTTTGTTTCCAGCTCTCTGTACCGTATTGTACCGATAGTGCACTGTATGAAAAGTCTGCTCTATTTTGCAAGTTCAATAGCCTATGTGGTCCACATGTTTTACACCACAACTTAAAATGCACCACACATTCTCTATTGGAGACAGGTCAGGACTGTTGGCAGGCCAGTCAAGTACCTGTATCCTTCTCCTCTGCAGCCAGGACTTTGTAATGTGTGCTGAATGTGGTTTTGCATTGTCTTGTTGAAATATGCATGGGCATCCCTGGAGAAGAAGGGAGCATATTGTGCTGCAGAATCTCAATGTACTTTTCAGCATTACTGGGGCCATCACAGAAGTGCAAGTTACCTGTGCCAAGGGCACTGACACAACCCCATCCCATGACAGATGATGATCGTCTGGATGATCCTTTTCTTCCTTAGTCCGGAGCTTCTTTAGAAAGATTTATCTGACCACAGTACAGGTTTCCACTGTGTGATGGTCCATTCCAGCCCAGAGAAGTCGACAGCGCTTCTGGACACTGTTAACATAGGGCTTCCTTTTGACACAGTACAGCTTTAACTGGCATTTGTGGATGTAACTACTTGAAAAAGGGTTGTCCATGTGGTGAAATGGCTTATTGAGAATTCTTCACGCCCGTGGGTTGGAGATCACAGTTGTACAGCTTAAGCATGCACCCTTGTCCTTTACGCACTGAAATTCCTTCAGATTCCTTGAATCTTTTAATGACGTTTTGCACTTTTGGAGGTGAAATATCCAAATGTCTTCCTCTCTTTCTTTGATGAACATTGTTTTTAAACATTTCAATAAGTTTCTCACACATTCTTTGGCAAACTGGCGATCGTCAGCCCATCTTTGCTCCTAAAGGACTAGACCTTTTTTAGATGCTGTTTTTGTACCGAATCATAACTACAATCACCTGTTGACGTCGCCTGTTTCCAATCACATCCTTATTGAACTAATTTACCTGATTACTAGCCCTAAACTGCTCGTGTCACAACTATATTTGGAGTGTGTTGCACGTTTAATGACAGGAAAGGATCTATATTTACAAATGAAATGAAGTTGACCAGACAAAACATGAAATATTTTGTGTTCATAGTGTCTACAATGAAATACAAGTCAAAGTAAATTTGGAAATCCTTTTCTGGTTTAGGGTTTAAAGATCGCTGGTTTGAGCCTTTGCATGTCCTTCGGGTGCTCCGGTTTCCCCCACAAGTCCAAATATATGCGCTATAGGGGAATTGGGTAAGCTAAATTGACCGTAGTGTATGTGTGTGAATGAGTGTGTATGGATGTTTCCCAGTGATGGGTTGCAGCTGGAAGGGCATCAGCTACATAAAACATATGCTGGATAAGTTGGCAGTTCATTCTGCTGTGGCGACCCCTGATTAATAAAGGGACTAAGCCGAAAAGAAAACGAATGAATAATAATAATAATAATAATAATAATAATAATAATAATAATAATAATAATAATAATAATAATAATAATAATAACCATAATAATAATAATAATAATAATAACAATAATAATAACCATAATAATAATAATAATAATAATAATAATAATAATAATAATAATAACCATAATAATAATAATAATAATAATAATAATAACCATAATAATAATAGTAATAATAATAATAATAATAATAATAATAATAATAATAATAATGATAATAATAATAATAATAATAAAAAATAACAACAATAATAACAACAACAACAATAATAATAATAATAATAATAATAATAATAATAATAATATGCCTAGTTTGCCACCAAACTTCATATATGTGACTTTTATAGGACTTTTACTTTTATTTTGAGGGCGACGTCACAAGCTCAGATTTGGTTGGCCAATCAGAGGAAAAAGGGCGTTTCATCACTGCCTACATGTGGATAATGAATTTTAAAATTGTTTATCTGTTTTCCTGTAAGAGTGGTTGAGCTCAAGCGCATCAAATGAACAGCCAATGAGAAGAAGGGGGCGGGGCAAGTCAGACACTAGACTGCATTTGATTGTTCAGAAGATGTGATGAGAGACTGAAGTATGACGTGACGTGAATAAAACCGCTGATCCATTTAGGTGGAAGTGACGAACTACAAGCTTACATGTTTATATCAGGTTTATATCTTCTCAACTTTTTTGGTGCACACAAGCTTATATATAGATATCCACAGGAACCGAGTCATTAGATTTCAGAAAACAAGCTAAGACTTCAGTATGCTATTGGTTGATAAATACTTTCAAACACTACCTTTAACCGTGAGTAATGTAGTAGAGTATGTCTGTGTAGGATTATAATCAACAGATCACAATAAATCGATGAGCACAGAGTTTTTAGTTTCAAGTGTTTCCAGTTGAACTCATTTTCATTTAGTTTCAATATTTCCCTTGTCCGCCGTGGAGCGCTGAATGTTTCCTATAACACGTTTAATACGCTCGTGAAAGCTTTTGTCAAATCAACTCAAGAAGATTTCAGAAAAGCCACGGTTTGTGTTGTTAAGAGTGTAGCTCATACTGTATGATTTAATAAATCTGCGCTCGACTCATGAGCTTTAATTACACCATTATGCTTGTGTTTTCTTACCCTGCAGTGTGCGATTGATTATTTTTTACTTGCACTTTTACAGACTTGTGAGGTTTGCATATTTAGGGTGTTTTCGTGTGTTGAATGCTTTGACTGGTCTCACCTTTTACTGTTGTACCTAATATTGCTTGAGTCTCTTAATTGTGAAGCGCCTTGATAATTACGTTTTAAAGGCGCTAGATGTAAACAAATGATTATTAATATTGCGGCACGGTGGCTCAGTGGTTAGCGCTGTCGCCTCACAGCAAGAAGTTTGCTTGTTCGAGTCCCAGCTGGGCCAGTTGGCATTTCTGTATGGAGTTTGCATGTTCTCCCCGTGTTGGCGTGGGCGTGCTCCTGTTTCCCCCACAGTCCGAACACATGCGCTGTAGGGGAACTGATGAACTAAATTGGCCGTGGTGGATGAGTATGAATGAGTGTGTATGGGTGTTTCCCAGTACTGGGTTGCAGCTGGAAGGGCATCCGCTGTGTAAAACATATGCTGGATAAGTTGGCGGTTCATTCCTCTGTGGCGATCGCTGATGAATAAAGGGACTAAGCCGTAGGATAATGAATAATTGATTATTATTATCATTGTGTGTGCAGATTTGACTGCCGTTTTAAATGGTTGACACTATATGAAATGCAAACAAGTCAGCCTAACTGTATTTGACTATAAATCTGATGACGTCAATCTTTTTTTATTTGGTTAGGGATAGTTTTAGGAGTAATATAAAGAAGTGTGTAGTAGCTAGCATTAGCTCCTAAGGCCTAAGTGTGAGTGTGTCCACTGGAATCTGCCCTCAGTAAACAAACAGCAGCTGGTGCTCATCATAGCACCTACACACACACACACACACACACACACACACACTATGTCAACACAGAACAGCTTCATCCATTTTCTCGCAAAACCGTCAAGTGTTTCTCTTTCTTTCATAACTTTCATCGGTCATCATCATATAAACAACATACTGTATCGCCACAGAGCTTAGCACTTTTTGAAAAGTTATTAGCACTGTTTAGCGTTAATAGTCGTTGTTAGCACTGTTACTAGCATTACTAGCATTACTAGTATTACTAGTATTAGTTATTAGCAGAATTTAAAGCAATTAGTTGTTATTAGCATGATTTAAACGTACCAGTTGTCATTAGCACTGTTACTAGCACAGTATTAGTTGTTATTAGCAAATTATTTTTGTTTAGCTTTGTGATGGGGACTGTAAAGCTTGAAGCTTACGCTGATATTCTGAACCAATAATCGGAAACAGAAAGCAGTTGAAGGATGGTGTGTTTAAATCAAGCGGCAACCTCCCGCTCTCCCTTGTGAAGCTAATATGGAAGTAACTGAAACTGCAATTCATCGACTGGCCATTGGGGGCTGGCTCCAGGAACTCCAGATGTTCACTGACTGCAATAGTAAATCGGACAATTTTACAGCTCATAAAAACATGTTTACAGCCTGGTACAAAAGAAGGTTTTGGTGTTTATAGCTAATATTACCCTTCATGACAACTGTGGGGGGGTGAATTTCTTTATAACTCATCCGTTTCGTTTATATTAAGTCTGAATAATTAAGGACGTGGCCACTTGAGAGACAGCTAGGTCTCACTGGTCGCTGTCATGTCATTCCGGCTGATTAGCCGCTGAACTCGGCATATACATCGTATTATTGTGTTGTTTTATTTATAAACTAATTGAAAGAGAATCACGTGCTTATGATTGAACACGGCTGGTACTGCATCAGCTCTGTATATTTGCACCAATCAGATGAATACTGACACACTATGAATAACCAGAGCTTTCTACTCCAGTCATCTTCGTCTTGAAGAATCCCCCCTTCCACCCCTACTCCTCCCCTTCTCTGATAGGGCAGCCCAGTGGTTAGCACTGTTGCTTAACAGCAAAAACGCCACTGGTTCGGATCCTCTCTGAGCCGGTCAGCGTTTCTATGCGGAGTTTGTATGTTCTCCCCATGTTCGCGTGGGTTTTCCACGGGTTTCCCGATTTCCTCTTACCATCCAAAGACATACACCATAAGTAAATTGACTACTTCAAAATGGCATCTTAAGACAACTCTTAGCCAGATATATCTCAGCATGTTCACAAGCAGGCGAGTTCTCGAGACCGACCCGAGCTCAAACTCTCCTCTCGCCCTTCAAACAGGAGGGAGCCCCTTGCTCGAGGATATTCAGTGTACAGCCAAGTACATAGTAAAAATGTAAGTATACTACAGTATTTATTAAAGTTGATCAGTTTACTACAGTTAAAGTACACTGTAGTATTATTCATCAACAGAGTTTTACTACAGTAATACACACAGTATAATACTTTGTAAGATAGTAAGGTTTAAAAAGAATATAGTATGTACTATAGTATTTATCTGAGCATTTGGTCTGCCAAGAATTTAGAGAAGCATTTGAGGTTATATAAGGATCTCGCTGACTGTGGTAAAGTGGGAGAACAGTTTTGTACTCTTCTGAATTTCATTCCTCTTGAAAACAGATATCTTAAAGTCATATTGTGTTATGGATATGTAATATATCATCAATTTACTTCCTGAGGAGAAGCTGTGTAAAGTGAAGGGCTGAGAGTTTAGCATGCTGAGAGAGTTGACCCCAATCTCTGCCTTGTTTTCTGCGTCTCACCTCCGAGTCCCTTTTCCCCCAGTGGGACCCTGGTCCAGACAGCAGCGTTCCCCATCCGGCCTCCAGACGCGCTCCAAACCACAGCCGCCGCCGCAGCTCCATTATACAGGTTATGCATAATCAAAGCTCCTGTGGGAAGTCAGACGCAGAAGTGTATTTTTATGAGCTGCTCGGCTCTCTGTGGTGCACTTCAATTCTGGTTACACTTTATTTTGATCGCACAAGACATTCTGTTGACTGTAAGTAACTTTGTCACTACGGTCGACAATAAAGCTGTAGTTACTTAAAAAAAATCATTACTTTTTTACATTTTAATTATTAATTAAAATGTTTTCAAATGTTTCCCAGGTGATGTTTAAATCGAGCAAAGAAACAGTATTTCCTATTATATTTTCCCTCCGGAGAGTCTTGTTTTGTTTTATCTGGCTGGAATATATACAGATCAATTTCCAACCCAGGCTCATTCTGAAAACGTACCTCAACAGACGTTTCTGGAGACCGTGAAATACATCCCGGCGGCACGTTTTTCTGCCGTTTTTGTTTTCGCCAGAGGTCGCCGTGTACGCTTTTCGAGATCTCCAATTTCCCTCGCGAGCCATTCGCGCCTGCTGTTCTCGCGTAAATCCACCAGAGGCCGCTGTCGACTCACTTTTGGACAGATTTTCTGACTGACTGAGCGAACGATCGGCTGACCCACCCTCCCCCTTCCCTAAACCCAACCAATTTTATAGATTGACCCGCCCACTCGCTTCCCTAAACCCAACCAACACGTTTCAAAAGCAATCCAAACAAATAAAAGCCCTCGTCTGATTTATTTATACATTTTTTTACCACGTTTTTAGATTTTACCACATCCTCACCCTGCTATTCGCTTGTTTGTTTTATATTTTGGATTCTGTTTTTGTCTTACCTGCTTTCTGGAACCGCTCTTCACCAGACTCGAACCCCCATCTTCGTGGTCAACTCCTCTCTGCATGTAAAAAAGGAACGACGTCACACCGCCTGGTAGCGTGTGTTTAAAGAAATGAAATGCAGCCATACGTACCTCCGCCTACGTAATTCGCTGTCTCCAGAAACGTCCGCAGGGCTACGTTTTCACAATGAGCCTGTGTTGTTAATTTCTGTTTAATGGAAGGAAGATTTTTTTCAACACATTTCTAATCATAATAGTTTAATAACTGATTTATTTTCTCTTTGTCATGATGACAGCACATAATAATTGACTGGATATTCTTCAAGACACTTCTATACAGCTTAAAGTGACATTTAAAGGCTTAACTAGGGTAATTAGGGTAAAGTTAGGGTAATTAGGCAAGTCATTGGTTGTTCTGCAGACAATCAAAAAAATATATAGCTTACAGGGGATAATAATATTGACCTTAAAATGGTTTTTAAAATCATTTAAACTTTTATTCCAGCCGAAATAAAACTTTCTCCAGAAGAAAAAATATTATAGGAAATACTGTGAAAATTTCCTGAATCTGTTAAACGTCATTTAGGAAATATTTATTTTAAAAAATAATTCACAGCAGGGCGAATCATTTTGACTTCAACCGTATATCGTTTTGAATAATCGTGACTACAATTATGACCAAAATTATCGTGATTAGGATTTTCCCATAATCGAGCAGCCCTACTTCAAATTACGGTGTAACTACCTTCAGAATGTTTTGATAATGTTTATCTTTTCTTAAGTCTTATTTATTTTAATAAAGCTAAAAGACTGTATTTGTTTCAAATTCAAAGAATTAAAGGCGTTTCATTTCTATTGAGATTCATAGGGAGTATGAAGTCAATTAAATTACATTAAATTAAGATTTATAAAAGTTTACAAAAATTTAATAAATAATAATAATTATTATTAATGTAATAATGTAATAATTAATCATTTAAATAAAATTGTAATTAAGTATTTGGCAAGACAGTGGCTTAGTGGTGAACACTGTGGCCTCAGAGCAAGAAGGTCGCTGGTTCGAGCCTCGGACGGGCCAGTTGGCACTTCTGTGTGGAGTTTGCATGTTCTCCCAGTGTTGGTGTGGGTTTCCTCCGGGTTTCCCCCACAATCCAAACACATGCACTATAGAGGAATTGAGTAGGCTAAATTGTCCGTAGTGTATGTGTGGGAATGAGTGTGTATGGGTGTTTCCCAGTGATGGGTTGGAGCTGGAAGGGCATCCGCTGTGTAAAACATATGCTGGAATAGTTGGCGGTTCATTCCACGGTGATGACCCCTGATTAATAAAGGGACTAAGCCGAAGGAAAATGAATGAATGAATGAATTGAGAAATTGAAGTAACTTACCCAACACTGGTTAAAATAATATGTAACTCATAAGAATGCCTGTCGGTAGATCACCAAATTAAAGTGTGAGCGTGTATTATTTGTGTGATAAGGGTTATTGTTTCACTGGTCTATGATTAGAAACCAAACTGAAACAGCCGGACTGGTTCAGTGTCCTGGCAGAGACTTTGGCTTTTGCTTCATCAAATGTTTAGTCTGTTTAGTCTATGAGTGTTTGGACTTTGGACGTGAAAAACGCAGATCAGATCAGAAACAGCAGGCGGTGAATAAACACACACTTTAATGAGGATTCACTCAGACTCATTCACAGCTTTAGAGGCTCTTTATGGAATCTGAATTATTTTATTAAACAAGACATTAAGGTTTAAGCATGTAAAGAGTTTTATTCATGTTTTATATATTATTATTAATACATATTATCTTGGATGAGGTCATTCATTTAGTGACAAGATTAGAAAATAATAAGATAGAAATGTAATTATATAGTTATTACAGCAAATATTGATTTCTTAATTCTTATTAAATTAAAGCATTGGCATTGTGTTCTGTAAAGGTTTATAATAATAAAAAAAGTCTAAAAACATGGCACTCTTCTGTTATTTTAACACTTCTGAATTAAAATAAATTATATTAATAATAATAACAATAATATTAATAATTGTTATTATTGCTACTATTATTGGTATTATCAATTATTATTATTGTTAATACGTATTATAATTATTATATTAAGTAGTATAGTTGTTGCTTTTTACACCACAAATCTAGACAAACAAGTATTACAGAAATAAAAACTTTCTTAAATATTTTTTGTTTGACACTAGTTAGACAAACTTATAACTACAATTAAATACAATTAAATAAATTTAATTTGTAAAAACTAATAAAAAAGTCTGAAATAAACATTATTATTTTATATCAGAAGTGTTCAAAAAACTAAACGGTGACAAAACAAATAAATAAATAATAATAATTATTATTATTGTAATATTATTACTATTATTGCTATTATGTTTATTTATTATAATTAATAATACTTCTTATAAATATTAATAATAATAAGAATAGTTTTTTAAACCACAAATCTAGAGAAACAAGTATTACAAAAATAAAAATGAATCTTAAATATTTCTTGTTTGACACTAGTTAGACAAACTTATAACTACAATTAAATACAATTAAATAAATTTAATTAGTAAAATTTGATAAAAAAGTCTGAAATAAACATTATTTTATATCAGAAGTGTTCAAAAAACAAAACAGTGACAAAACAAATAAATAAATTATTATTATTGTAATATTATTATTACTATTATTGCTATTATGTTTAATTATTATAATTAATAATACTTCTTATAAATATTAATAATAATAAGAATAGTTTTTTTAAAACCACAAATCTAGAGAAACAAGTATTACAAAAATAAAAATGAATCTTAAATATTTGTTGTTTGACACTAGTTAGACAAACTTATAACTACAATTAAATACAATTAAATAAATTTAATTAGTAAAATTTTATAAAAAATTCTGAAATAAACATTATTATTTTATATCAGAAGTGTTCAAAAAACTAAACGGTGACAAAACAAATAAATAAATAATAATAATTATTATTATTATTGTAATATTATTATTACTATTATTGCTATTATGTTTCATTATTATAATAATAATACTTCTTATAATTATTAATAATAAGAATAGTTTTTTTTAAACCACAAATCTAGAGAAACAAGTATTACAAAAATAAAAATGAATCTTAAATATTTGTTGTTTGACACTAGTTAGACAAACTTATAACTACAATTAAATACAATTAAATAAATTTAATTAGTAAAATTTGATAAAAACGTCTGAAATAAACAATATTATTTTATATCAGAAGTGTTCAAAAAAAACAGTGACAAAACAAATAAATAATTTATTATTATTGTAATATTATTATTACTATTATTGTTATTATGTTTCATTATTATAATTAATAATACTTCTTATAAATATTAATAATAATAAGAATAGTTTTTTTAAACCACAAAAGTATTACAAAAATAAAAATTATTCTTAAATATTTGTTGTTTGACACTAGTTAGTCAAACGTATAACTACCACTGAGAAACAAAAATGTTTGTATTTTTTTTTTACCTCATTTGTGCTGAAATGTGCTCAGTTTGTGTAGTTTTCACAACGCTGGACCGTCAGACATCTGTGCAAACAGACGGATGTGGATTTTGCTCTTGTTTCTGTTTCAGATTCCTGCACATGGACAAAGCGAGACGCTGCGTTAGCAAACCCAGAGCGTGCTCAGTGTTTTACTGAAACAGATATTCACATCCTGACCTGAAAAAACACTTAAGCGCTCGCAGACTGCACTGTTACCGGGAAAATCTCCTCAATTTCCCTGAATAACACGCTCATTTAGTGAAGTTTCTAACACAAATATGATCAGCACCATTTAGGAAAATCTGAACGTTTACCACAGTACTCACACGTGAACAGTGACTCAGATGTAAGCAAGTCAAAGCCATGACAGATTATTTTCTCAGACATTTTCCACAGTTCATTCGCATTCAACTGCTGTAGTTCAAAGAAGAGGCTTGTTGACTCATATATGAGGCTTTGAAAATTATTCTGAAATATACTGAGCTTTAATAACAGAACGTTCCCCTCAATATAACTATTTTAGAGCTCCTTAAAGTTAACAGGGTATAATTATTCTTCAAAATATTAGCAGCGTTGGCTAGCAAAAAAAAGTTGACTGTTGATTGAAAAGGGATCAATACAGACAAAAAAAAGCATACACGAATGAGAGACATGCTAGTATGCCGAAATATTGCTAATGTTTTTACCATGTGTGCTAAACACAGGTATTCTGTTGTGAAATTTTACCTAAAAGTCTGAAAACATGACAGCATTTGTTTAACACTTCTGAAATAAATAAATAAATAAATAAATAAATAAATAAATAAATAAATAAATAAATAAATATATTTGGTATTATGTTGTATATGGTACTTTATTGTTTTTTAACACTTCAAAAATAATAAAACAACTAATAAAACTATTTTTTTCCTCAATATAACCATTTTAGAGCCCCCTAAATTAAACAGGTATAATTCTTTGTCAAAATATTTACACGGTGTTGGCTAGCAAAAAAAAAGTAGACTGTGGACTAAAAAGGGGTCATTACAGCCAAAATAAATCATACGAATGAGAGACATGCTAGTTTGCTGAAATATTGCTAACATTTTTACCATGTGTGCTAACTCAAGTACTAGTTTTCAAAATGTTTTGGCACCAACGGCCTTCCATAGTTCAACGTAAACTGTTTCAAGCTAACGCTAGCAGAGATTGCAAACTTTCAAAGCTTACCTGCTTGTTTTGGTACTGCTCGAAATGACTGCTGGCATCGCGGCTAAATTAGAAAACTCAGGGAGAACCAGGAAGAAAACTATACTATATATTCATAGTGCACTCATCGACATTGCAGCTACCTGTTGAAACGCGGGCTGATACTGCGCATGCGCATTGGCTAATGTTGCCTGAGAAGCGTTTTTAATGCTATATTACAACATAAAGAAACATTTGTGGCGTAATGACAGATATTGTGCTGCTTTCAAGATTTTTACATCTGGGAAGTGCTTTGAAATTTCCTTCATTTTCACTTTTCCCCATGTTAGTTGTGAAAGTAAATCTAGATTTTAGGTAGGCTAGGATATTGCCTCTTTATTTTATGGTCAATTTCTCATTTTAAATTCCTCCATCAACTTTCTCTTTGGTTATTTATTCTGTGTTAATACTATTTCACTACTTGGGTGATATGTTGTTTGATGTACTGCCATAAAGCCATCTGTCCTTTTTTGTTTTATACCTCATAATCAACTTAGCATGAGCTAGAAACAGAAGCCAGTTGCCTTATTGGCTGTGTACAATCATATTGATTTTAAAACTTACATTTCAGGGTTTAAAAACCAACACACTCACAGTTGCTTTCAGTTAAACTGGAAAAACGATGTAAAGACACAACTGGAGTAATATGCTAAGACGTTTTTGCATGCATATTAAAGACAATTCTATTGAACACAATTATAATTATAAAAATTATAATTATCTGTTGTCTTAGACAGATAAGACTCGTTGTCTAAGACTGACACTGCAGAATCTTGTCATATTTCATTTATAATGTTTGATTATTTTATTTTATTATTTTATTACGCAAAACTAGCATAAGCCTAGAATTTAGTGCGAGTTTGGTGCTGCTTTGCTTATGGTGAATGCAGTAAGAGACTGTATTATCATCAATACCTGTTTAGCACAAAAGTTCGTAACATACCCCTACTGAAAAAACCAGCTTAAACCAGCCTAGACTGGTTGGCTGGTTTTAGCTGGTCGACCAGCCTGGTTTTAGAGGGGTTTTGGCCACTTCCAGGCTGGTTTCCAGCCATTTCCAGCCTGGTCAGGCTGGGAGATGACCAGCTAAAACCAGCTTGAACTTTTGAGCCCAATCAAAACCAGCTATGTCCAGCTTAAACCAGGCTGGTCAAGCTGGTTTTAGCTGGTCATTTTCCAGCCTGAACAGCTAAGACCAGGCTAGAAATGGCAGGAAACCAGCCTGGAAATGGCCAAAACACCTCTAAAACCAGGCTGGTCAACCAGCTAAAACCAGCCAACCAGCCTAGGCTGGTTTAAGCTGGATTTTTCAGCAGGAACAATAATTAAAAAAACTAAAACTTACCTATCAAATGTTCTACCTTTGTGTTTTGTTTTCTCTGTTTGCTTGTTTCTACACCCGAACACAGCGCTAAAGTCCGTTATCTTCAGATTGGCTTTAGTCTTGACTAGTGCAGCTGAATGACATTTGCCCTGGGAGCACTTTACAAATGTGGCGGCGCCATTGACGCATGCTCAGGGTCCGTATGCTATATTTAGTGTATATACTGTTCCTATGTTCCTCATCAAAGCGACCGGACTTACACTTGCACCAAGAACTTTTTGACCAGGCTGTGGATTAAAGCTAATCATTTTGCAAAAAAAGAAGTTTCGATTTCTTACACAGACTGATCATTTTGCTTCACAAGACCTCAGTGTGTCATCAGGAGCCACGACTATTGATTTGGACTGGTTTCTATGCGTTTAATTTTAATCTGAAAAACCTGTCACCATTCACTGTCATTATAAGATTCACCAAAGACCACAGATTCAGCTCAAAAACTTCTTTAATGATCTACTGAAGTAAAAATTCACCATCTTGGATGACCTGAGTTAATCAACAGGAAATTTTAGGATGAATTACGCCTTTAAGTTCTCTTTTATGTATTATTGTGCATGTGTCAGTGGTCTAAAAACACTCTCGTGACTATATCACTTTTCAGATAATGGTTAAACTTTCCAAAATTCAACCACATTTGGCAGTTTGGCAGGATGCTAATGTAAAAAGTATGAAATTTCACTATAAACAACAGTCTAAAGGCTGCGTAAAATTACAACCACAGACAGAAATAGCCTGAGATGTCATCTGTGGTCTTTTTAAATTGTTTTTTTGTGTTCATTGTAGCCGTCCAGAAAATAAATATATGTAATAAAACTCCAGAGCCGCATAATATTGTGAATCCAAAACAACGGAATAAGCCACGCACGATGATTCAGCATCCTTTTATTAGAAAAAAAGTTTCATAAATGATCTCATAGCTCAAAAACAAACCACATCCAGTCTAATTTCTCTCAACACGGCTTTCAAAAGCCTGAAGTTACACACGCAAAGAGGTTCGTTTTCACAGATTGCCTCCACAATTATTAGCTTTACTTGTGCTGTTCCATATTTTCGATTTATAAAACAAAGGAAAAGACATTTCTAGGAAGACACTGAAGACGATAGTATTTATTTAGTTGTGCCTTGATCGGTTTTTCTCTTTTCTACATACAGCAGCAGGCAAAGCCAAAACACTGAACCATTTACTGAACCAAAAGACAAATCTGGGACATTATTACCACTCGTTTCAATCCGCTGAGAGACATAAACAGAGGACATAGGAGGAAAGAAAAGTCAGAGAAATGAACGAACGTAAGGACAGGCAAAAGATGAAGACAGAAGAGAGCACCATAAGAGATGGAAATCTTCAGTAAAATATCATCGGAAATCTGTCTGTGATTTGCTAATCAGTATTTTTGACTTATTTTCCAGTAAATCTGAATTAAAATAACATAAACGCACTTGATTATTATACGTTTTCAGAATGAGCGAGAACGGGGCAAGTTTTAACACTGAAAGGGCAAGACTTGACTAGAAATCAGTGTTTATTATTAAAAAAAAGCAGCTCCTGTGGTGTATTTGGCGCTCTCCAGAAATGGATATATAGGTACGTTTTCAGAATGAGCCTGGGTTGCCATTTTCTTTCAGCTTAGTCTCTATTTCAGAGGTCACCACAGCGCAATGAACTGCCAATTATTCCAGTATATATTTTATGCAGCGGATGCCCTTCCATGCAACCCAGTACTGGGAAACACCCATACACCCTCACATTCAAACTTATACACTATGGCCAATTTAGTTCATCAATTCCCCAATAGCGCGTGTGTTTGGACTGTGGGGGAAACCAGAGAACCCGGAGGAAACCCACTCCAATAAATAGGGAGAACATGCCAACTCCACACAGAAATGCCAAGAGGCTCAGCTAGGACTCGAACCAGCGACCTTCTTGCTGTGAGGCAACAGTGCTAACCACTGAGCCACCCTAGCCCTTTCAGAACTTATTGATTAGCAATAGTTCACTCAAATATCAAAATTCTGCCAAACCTGTTTGTGCTTTTGTTATGTGTTGAACACAAAAGAAGATATTTTGAATAATGTTGGAAACCTGCAACCAATCCCAGCAGGCACAGGTCAACATGATGACAGATTGACGTTGTACCCAACGTCGCGGGGACGTTGCATTTTGTTTGGAAATGAAAATCGGGTTGACGTTAGAGTGCAAACATCTGACGTCAACGTCCAGCGTCCAACCTAAAATCAACAAAACATCAACGTCTAACGATGTTACAGCTTGACAGTGTGTGAACGTTACCACTATGACGTCTATCAGATGTTGTATTTTGGTTGCCATACCTGACGAATAAGTATTTGACATCAGTGTGATGTTGGTTTAAAATGTTGACTCGATGTTTGGATTTTGGTCACTTTCTAACAACCTAAAATCAACCAAATATCAACGTCATTTGACATCGTTATTGGACATCAAAATAAACGCTGGCTAGACATTGAATTTTGGTCATCGCAACCTAAATCTAACCTAATATTAACGTCTTATGACATCAGGCTCTATTTTACAGATCTAGGTGCAAAGTCTAAAGCGCAGGGCGCAAAAGCATTAAGAGCATGTCTGAATCCACTTTTGCTATTTTAAGGATGGAATATTCCGCTCTGTGCCCTGGCACATGGTCTAACAGGGTTGAGCTTATTCTCTTAATGAGTTCTGGGTGTGTTTTGAGCATAAACCAAACCCATGAGTCCACAACGTGACGCTGATGGATTTGCTATTTAAACAGCGTGGTGGAAAACGGGAAAATTGGGGTTGCGCTGGTCTGAATATAGCAACACATCGTGGCAAAAACGTCTCACACCTTATTGTGCCGGGTGTGTGATTGGGCCCATGGTGTGCCTGCTGGGTTGACTTTCATAGTATTTGAGTTTCCTACAAAAGAAGTCAGTGGTTAGAGGTTTCCAGCATTCTTCAAAATATCTTCTGAGTTTCAAAGAAGTGGAGGTTGAGTTAGGTGGACGTGTTGGTGATGTTAAAGTGTTGTTGCTGGAAAATAAGACAATAATACTGATGTCAAAGTGCTGTTACGTCTCAGCGAGACTCGCTGTGTGTCAGCTGCTCTCTGGGTTATATTAGAGTTCATCATACAGGGCGTCTGCACAGTGTCTGCTGTGTGTGTGTGTGTGTGTGTGTGTGTGAGTGAGAGAGAGACCATGCTGTTCTGCTGCTCTGGTTTGTGTGTGTGTGTATGTATGTGTGTGTGTGTGTGTGTGTGTGTGTGTGTGTGTGTGTGTGTGTGTGTGTGTGTGTGTGTGCGTGTGTGTGTGTGTGTGTGTGTGTGTGAGTGAGAGAGAGACCATGCTGTTCTGCTGCTCTGGTTTGTGTGTGTGTGTGCGTGTGTGTGTGTGTGTGTGTTTCTTTCTGAGTGTGTATGTGTGTTTCTAAATGTGTATATGTGTGTGTGTTTCTGAGTGTGTATGTGTGTGTTTCTAACTGTGTATATGTGTGTTTCTGGGTGTGTATGTGTGTGTGTTTCTAACTGTGTATATGTGTGTTCCTGAGTGTGTTTCTGAGTGTGTGTGTGTGTGTGTGTGTGTGTGTGTGTGTTTCTAAATGTGTATATGTGTGTGTGTTTCTGAGTGTGTGTGTTTCTGAGTGTGCATGTGTGTTTCTAAATGTGTATATGTGTGTGTGTGTGTGTGTGTGTGTTTCTAACTGTGTATATGTGTGTTTCTGAGTGTGTGTGTGTGTGTGTGTGTGTGTGTGTGTGCGTGCATGCGTGCGTGTGTTTCTAAATGTGTATATGTGTGTGTTTCTGAGTGTGTATGTGTGTGTTTCTGAGTGTGTATGCGTGTTTGTGTTTCTAAATGTGTAAATGTGTGTGTGTTTCTGAGTGTGTATGTGTATGTGCGTGTCTTGAGTGTGTGATTTTGTTTCTGAGTGTGTATGTGTGCACGTGTGTGTCAAACCATGCCGTTCTCCTTTGCTAGAGTGTGTGTGTGTGTGTTTGTGTGTGTGTGTGTGTGTCAGACCATGCCGTTCTCCTGTGCTGGTTTGTGTGTGCTGGAGCTGGAGCTGATCTGAGGGCTCTGCAGTGACGGGGCGAGTGTGCACAGGAATCCGGCCAGCAGCGTCAACCCCAAACCCCCCCACGCGCTGAACATGGACCAGCCGTAGCCGTGGCTGATGTCCTCCGGCAGGCTGTAGAGGTAGCGCGGGTATCGGGACAGCTCGAAGTTAATGCCCGCCACACACGTACACAGAGAGATGATGCAGCACGTACCTGTGGGGAGGAAAACAGAAATGAAAAAACTCCCAGTTATTAGTGTTAATCTACACCTACTGATGTTTGCCTTAATTATCTGACAACCCTTATTAAATTAGCAGCCAAAATGCTAAATTATATGGCTTGCCATTAAAATGGTACTAGTGGCTAAAATAATAATAGTAGCATAAAATACATGAATCGTTAAAACATCTAGAAATATTATTATTTACATCAACAAATTAATAATCAGTGTTAAACTGAAAAAGGCTGAAAAATTATTTATCTGCCTATAAGATTTAATTCCAAGTAATTGAACTATTGTCTGTATTGCTATGGCAACACGGGAACTGTTGTAATATATCTGATGTAGTAACTCTATAGTTGCTATGGCAACACGGGAACTGTTGTAATATATCTGATGTAGTAACTCTATAGTTGCTATGGCAACACGGGAACTGTTGTAATATATCTGATGTAGTAACTCTATAGTTGCTATGGTAACACGGGAACTGTTGTAATATATCTGATGTAGTAACTCTATAGTTGCTATGGCAACACAGGAAATGTAGTAATTCATCTGATGTAGTAACTCTATAGTTGCTATGGCAACACGGGAACTGTTGTAATATATCTGATGTAGTAACTCTATAGTTGCTATGGTAACACGGGAACTGTAGTAACTCATCTGATGTAGTAACTCTATAATTGCTATGGCAACACGGGAACGGTTGTAATTCATTTGATGTAGTAACTCTATAGTTGCTATGGCAACATGGGAACTGTAGTAATTAATCTGATGTAGTAACTCTATAGTTGCTATGGAAACATGGGAACTGTAGTAATTAACTCTATAGTTGCTATGGTAACACGGGAACTTTAGTAACTAATGTTATGTAGTAACTCTATAGTTGCTATGGTAACATGGGAACTGTAGTAATAAATCTGATGTAGTAACTCTATAGTTGCTATGGAAACACGGGAACTGTAGTAATGAACTCTATAGTTGCTATGGTAACACGGGAACTTTAGTAACTAATCTTATGTAGTAACTCTATAGTTGCTGTGGTAACATGGGAACTGTAGTAATTAATCTGATGTAGTAACTCTATAGTTGGTATGGTAACACTGGAACTGTAGTAATTAATCTGATGTAGTACCTCTATAGTTGCTATGGTAACACAGGAACTGTAGTAACTAATCTGATGTAGTAAGTATATGGTTGCTATGGTAACTCGAAAACTATATATCTACATTGCTGTGATAACACCGGAACAGTAGTAACTAATCTGATGTAGTAAGTATTTAGTTGCTATGGTAACACAACAACTACATGATATCTATATTGCTATGGTAACATGGGAACTGTAGTAATTAATCTGATGTAATAACTATAGTTGCTATGGTAACACGGGACCTGTAGTACTTAATCTGATGTAGTAACTCTATAGTATCTATGGTAACACAGGAACTGTTGTAATATTTCTGATGTAGTAACTCTTTAGTTGCTATGGGAACTCAACAACTAATGCTATGGTAACATGGGAAATGTAGTAATTAATCACATGTAGTAACTCTACAGTTGCTATGGTAACACAAACACTATAATAATTGATCTGTTGTGGTGATTCTATAGTTGCTATGGTAACAACAACAACAACAACAACAACAACAAAGTTCTAATAAACAAATGACGCAGTACTGCTGGGTATATCACACTACAATACAGTTTACTGTAGCAAAAACGTAATTATACTACAGTATTTAATTCAGTTTATCAGTTCACTATTGTTAATACTACAGTATGCTGGAGCATTCATCATCAAAGAGTTGTAAATAATATATTATATACAGTATAATACACTTTATAGAATGGTTTATGAACACTACATTACTACTACAGTATTTACTTTCATGTGGGACTGTCCAAATCAGATCACTTTAGCTTTAGAGTACTACATAAAAGATCTACAAGGTCAAGTACAGCACATAATAGCGTTCAATAAATGTACTAGTGCTATTCCAGACTGACTGCAGTTGGTTTTTCTGCCGGTCATGAGTCTCCACCTGCTGGTCATGTGTAGTTTTACAGACAACTGGCACTGATTCTCACCTCCCATGAGGAAGAGCAGTCCTGCCACATACTGCATGAGTTCATTGTGCTTCCAGCAGCCCAGAAGACCAACCATCCAGCCGAAGAGTATGATGGAGACGGCCATCCCGATGAACCCCGCCGTCATTCGCTGCAGATCTGCACACAGAGGATCACACTACTGAGCGTGCACTTTAAAGGGGACCTATTATGCAAAAATCACATTTATAAGGTGTTTCAACACAGCTGTGTGTCAGCAGTGTGTGACTATTTGCAGCTCCTAATGGTTAAAATTAATTAATTTGATTTATTTATAATCAGACTTAATCAAAACAGTCTGCAGAAACAGTTTGATTGACATTCTCCCTTTTTTGATTGACATTCTCCCTCCCATTCTCCCCTATCATCAGAGGGGGAAAGCCCCGCCCACTAGTGACCATCTCTCCCTCATTAGCATAGATAGTTTCTCACAGAGATAATGTTAGTCATGCTTTGAATCTGACGCACAGGCATCTGTAGCTCCGCCCTCTTTTGAAAAGAGCACAATCTCATTTGCATTTAAAGCGACAGTCACCAAAATGACACCGTTTGGATCAAAGCCTAAAAGGGTCCGTTTCAGAGAGTTAGAAAACATTATTTGTGAGGTATTTTTCGGAATGAACCACCAACTATTCCAGCATATGTTTTATGCAGCGGATGCCCTTCCAGCCACAACCCAGTACTGGGAAACACCCAGTTTCTAAATACACATACAAACATTTTTTAAAGATAACGCCATATAAGGGCGACGCGGTGGCCTCACAGCAAGAAGGTTGCTGGTCCGAGCCTCGGCTGGGTCAGTTGGCGTTTCTGTGTGGAGTTTGCATATTCTCCCTGCGTTCGCGTGGGTTTTCTCCAGGTGCTCTGGTTTCCCCCACAGTCCAAACACATGCAGTACAGGTGAATTGGGTAGGCTAAATTGTCCGTAGTGTATGACTGTGAATGAGTGTGTATGGATGTTTCCCAGAGATGGGTTGCAGCTGGAAGAGGATCCGCTACATAAAACATATGCTGGTTAAATTGGCAGTTCATTCCGCTGTGGCGACCCCAGATTAATAAAGAGACTTAGCTGAAAAGAAAATGAATGAATGAACTTCATATAAGTTGCGTTATTATTATTCAAAAGTATCGGTTTAACAATAGGTTTATCTAGGAGAAGAAAGAAATGGTACCCAGATCCTCCTGAGACCCAAATAGTTTTTCTTTTTTGTTTCTTTTTTCTGTGATTTCCTACATCCTTTGGGTAAAAAAAAAATTCTACAATTGAGAGTTTTTACATTTTGTTTTTAATTTTACAGCATGTCTACTGTAGTGGACCACAGGACCATTTTAGTTCGAAACGACCGCCAAACTCAGACAATATAACTGTACAGGATATGGCTGTAAAGGGATATTAATCCAATATTAATGTAACAAAAACTAAACAAAAGCCATTTTTTTCTTTTTGTATTGAAATTCCTGAAACAGTTTAGTCTGAAAGAGAGCCGAACTCAAATAAATAAATAAAAGTGATGTTAATCCAAAACAAATTTAACATTAAAGTGATTTAAAACTGATTGTCATTCTCTAATTGTCTCTATTTCTCTAATTGACTATGTTTACATGGACGTCAGTAATCGAATTATAATTAATTAAGAGAATAATAAGATTAAGGTATTTACATGAGTTGCTTTTTGAGTGTTACTTTCATGATCCCGTTTCACATGTTATTATAGCACATAATTCGATTAACGTCATTGCGTCACCACGTTATCTGCATTTCCCCCAGAGTTTCCAGCCTGATCTCACGAGAAAACGTAAGTATTTTACGTTTTGTCAGTTTAGTGGCTAATTCGTACTAATTCGTACGAGTTCAGTCGTATGAAATTGTACGATTTTAAAAAGGAGGCGTGGCACCTAACCCCACCCCTAAACCAAACCGTCATTGGGGGATGAGCAAATCGTACTAAATTGTACTAAGATCGTACGAATTAGCCACTAAATCAAAAAGTTACGAATTGCCATGAGATTGTGCTGGAGTTTCATTTAATTTGGGTGTTTCATTATTTATTTGTCGACTTAAACTGCAGTTTGGCACTTTCACTTTCATTCGGGCATGCCCCCCTGTGACAAACAAGATATTGGATGCAACTATGAACTGCTGGAAGTGTTGTTTTAATGGAAGTTCATACCGCATGCTGAATGGAAGAAAAAAAACACTCAGCATTTCCCGATGCAGGTGTCTGTGCTCTGCACTGACTCGGTAGGTGCAAAGAGTGTCGTGTATGTGTGTGTGTGCGTGTGTGGACTATCCTGTCGCAAAACGTGGCGAAAAGTCCTACATGACGGTAATAATTCGATTAAGTTTACATGCCTGTACTGCACTTCAATAATGCGACTAAAATCGGCATACTCCACACGTCTTAATTCGATTCTTTAGTAAGATTATGACCTTAATCTGACTAAATGAATCAAAAAACGCTGTTTACATGGTCGACTCTTAATCAGAGTATTGTCTTAGTCGCATTAAAATCAAATTATTGGTGTAATTTAAATGACATATCACTAGAACGTCCAGGATGTCTTCTGCACAGTACAACAGGACTTGACAGAGTAGCTCAAAAAAATTAAAGAATATTCAGGAAAACACAATGTCTACTACAGAAGACACAAGTCAATGGGGTCTCAGGAGGATATACAAGTACAGTACGTACGCAGCGCGTGCCATTCATCCTGTCTGATGGACTTGGTGATGTTCGCCGGCAGGTATCGAGGGATATTCGGTGCCGAGTAGTAATACTTCACCGGTGTACAGCGCTGAAGAACACCTGCAGAAACACACAGAAGCTTCAGAAATAAGAAGTTCATCAAGACAAACTCAGGCTAGCCTACACATTGCTAGCATACTATATGTGCAGCATAATTACAACACTGCTAGCATGTTTAAGCACAACTCTGGTGTTTTTTTTTTATTATTTCTTGCATGTTTAGCCTGATTTAGCACTCTGCTAACCTGTTTAGCACACTGCTAACATATTTCTAGCATGGTTTACCACACTTTTAGAATTAGTAAAGACACAACATGTATTAGCACAAGGAACTATCCCTTTAACTAGTGTTAACAATCACAGCTTTGGATTTTAATAACGCATTAGTAAACGCTAAACTACATAAATGCATTGTTGATTTGTTTATGTTAGTAAATACATTAACCAGACGTCTCCCATATTGTAAAGTTTTTCCAAAAACAGCTCTGTATTTCACTTTCAAAAATCAGGTCCTTTAACATTTTGAAGAATGTTGAAAACCTGTAACCATCCACTTCCATTGTATTTTTTTAATGGAAGTCAATGGTGGTTTTCAGCTTTCTTTGAAATATCTTCATGTTCAACAGACACTCATTAGATGATTTATGATTTAGAAACACGTGAGAATGAACTATCCCTTTAACCAGTGTTAACAATCACAGCTTTGGATTTTAATAATGCATTAGTAAATGTTGAACTACAAGCATTGTTCAATGTTCATGTGAGTAAACAGGCTAATAGACGTCTCCAGTATTGTAATGTGATCCCATTCAAAAACAGCTCTGTATTTTACCTTTAAAAATCAGATCCTCCATCACCAGGTCGAAGCCCTCCCTGTGGCACCTCCTCCAGAGGCCGGTGGTGGTGGAGTTGTAGTAGCGGCTGCAGTGCCACTCCATGACGGGCCCGAAGTGCAGCGCTTCGCGCGCCGGCCGCCTCCGGAGAGGCAGGTTCTGGTTGGAGTTGTAAATGTAGCCCGGGTATTTGGGGCTGGTGTATTTATCGCATCTGTCCCGGTGTTTCCGCGCGTCTGTCTCGTACCAGTAGTCGGTGCTGATGGCCATGGTGAGGAGCCCGATGGAGCAGAGCGCCAGGAAGAGACCGCACGCCGTTAAAATCCTCATGATGCCTGCGGACGGATGTCAGGCGCTCCGCCGGGCCCATATCATCCTGAAGCCCGGTGGATGCGGCGGTTTTCGGGGCGTCAGACGGACATGTTTGCGGGAGTCTGGAGGAGGGAGAACCAGAACCAATGCCGGAGCGGAGACTGATGATGAAAACACACGCGATTCGCTGAAAGCAGCTGTTCAGCCGCAGATGCAGAACGCAGACTCCGGACACACTCAAACTAAATGCTGCTTGTTCAGACTAAATACAAAAACTGAGCTGAAACAACACAATTCTGGAGACTTTTTGGGACGACTTAATGGTTTCATTTCATGTTCAATACAAATTTAATTTAGGACAACATGAATGAATATAGGATTCCACAAAATTCATACATATATATATATATATATATACACATAGATAGATAGATAGATAGACAGACAGACAGACAGACAGACAGACAGACAGACAGACAGACAGACAGACAGACAGACAGACAGACAGATAGATAGATAGATAGATAGATAGATAGATAGATAGATAGATAGATAGATAGATAGATAGATAGATAGATGAGCAAAAATGCATTGAAACGTATTTTAAAATAAAATACCAAATACCTCATTTTTACATGTATCAAAATAAACTACAAAATACAGCAGCCACATTAAGATCAAAACAAAATGCTGTATTTGGAAAATACTACAGAAATATTTTTACAAGTGAGCATGGCATTTTTTTTCTGCAAACCTTTTATCAGCAGGCCTATTCGATCAATCCCTTCACCATTACACTGATTTAGTGCAGTAAACAATTGAGAGCAACAGCGTTTCTCTGAGCAAGTTTAAGTCAGCTTCTCCTCATTCACCGCTACTGTACACGAGGAGGTATTCATAAAATATGTAACTTGTGTACGTTTTATTCATAAAACTTGTGTTTCTCTTTGATTTTAGTATAGATTTTGTACATTTCATAAATTTCATATAGTCCTGTCTTGAAGATGACCTCTTTAAATCAATGTAAACACCATGTAATGCAGACAATGAGTTGGGATATGAGGCGACACGGTGGGTAGCTTAAACTTACTCCATTTAAGTTGAAGTAATGAGGTATTTAATAAACTCGTTACCTTCAACACTGAGTTCAAAACTCTTTTCAAATGAGTAGAATTAACTTTCAGTCAATTTTGAGTTACCTCCACTCATTTCATTTGATAAGGTTTGCTGTTGGGTTTTACAGTGCACATTTATACTGCTCACTGTTCATAAAATAATTGTATTATTCAAATTGTTAACATAGTATAAATAATTTAAAAAAAAAAAAAATTCTACTAATGTTTTGCTTCTTAGACTTTTACACGCCTGAAACTTGTCTATAGCGCTTGTTCACTGCTGCTCTTATAGTTGTGTAAATTGCTTCCTTGTCCTCATTTGTAAGTCGCTTTGGATAAAAGCGTCTGCTAAATGACTAAATGTAAATGTAAATGTAAATGTAATTTGTCTGTCAGGCTGTAAATAATATAAATATACATTCACACACTGTAAAACTCAATCAACTTTATCAAATAAAATGAGTGGAGGTAACTCAAAATTGACTGAAAGTTAATTCTACTCATTTGAAAAGAGTTTTGAACTCAGTGTTGAAGGTAACGAGTTAATTAAATACCTCATTGCTTCAACTTAAATGTATTAAGTTCACAGTACTCATTAGGATTAGTTTATGAACTTAAATGGTTTGTTGCTGTTGGTTTCCTCAAATGGTTTGAGTTGCATTAACTCATTGGGTTTTACAGTGTGTGCCATTATAGTTGCTCTGTATTTTGAATCTAATTGAATAGATGATTAAAAACCTATTATTAATGTTACCTTTAGGTCTTTATTTTTGCATTATTTCATGTTAAACTAGAAAATATTTCAAGTCTGTATACAATAACAAAATAGCATTGATTTTTTTGGCTCGGTGGAGAATTAGGTGTTTATAATAAGCAGAAGTGAACATGAAATTATTCTCCTCATTGCCAGATGATGGAGGCAGAGCATCAGCACATGTTTAAAACAGACACAGATTAGATTATCACAGGAGAGAAGAGCGATTCTTCAACTTTCAGACACACATTTCACAAACGTCTTAATGCAGGCTGTCACCGAGTACTCTAAAATCACCATTAATCCACTTCAACTTTACATTATAGTTTAACATTTAGAGATAAAACAATTAAATAACTGTCAGATGCTTTGTTGTAGTTATTGTGTTTATATTGTAGTTTTATTTATATTTTTTTTTATAATTTTTTGTAATTTATGTATGTTTTTATTTGTTTGTTTATTTTTTGTGAATGTTTACAATAAGTAAATGTTATGTGTGTGTTATGTTTATTAAAAGTTTCATAAAAATCTCAAAGAAAACAAATAAAGCAATTAATAAAGTTATTTTTTTAGCCGGGTCACATTAAAAATGACAAATACTTTAACAATGCTTTTACAAAGACCAGATGAGATGTTTTTGTATTATAAAAAAAAGAAAATAGGTCGCTGGTTCGAGCCTCGGCTGGGTCAGTTGGCATTTCTGTGTGGAGTTTGCATGTTCTCCCCATGTTGGCGTGGGTTTCCCCCACAGTCCAAACACATGCGCTATTAAGTAAAGGGGGATTAAGTAAACAGAAATTGAGTGTGCGTGTGTGAATGTAAGAGTGTTTCCCAGTACTGGGTTGTGGCTGGAAGGGCGTCCACAGTGTAAAACATATGCTGGAATAGTTGGCGGTTCATTCCGCTGTGGCGACCCCTGATAAATAAGGAACTAAGCGGAAGGAAAAATGAATGAATAAATAATAATGTTTGTATTTTTACATTAACACTATTATTTATATTGTGACATTTATGAGGTAGAATCGATCCTGGAAATTGTTTAATATTTAATCCTTAATACTTGTAATGTATTCCCACTTGAACTGAATACAACTGTTACTGGAGGTGATATAAAATAAAACAAACTGTGACGATTCCAAACGTCCCATAACATCACCAAAAACAACATGCAGAGAAATAATGAAGGGTTCAGGACTGAGCCTTGTGGCACGCCATACATGTGCGCATTTAACCAAACAGTAGTGAATTTTAGAAAGAAGTTGTATGTGGAACTTAATGTTTTCCAATGACATCATGATATAAATATGACGCCGTGTGAAACCTTTATATTTTATTGTAGGTGGTGATTTTGCTTTTTGTCTTATAATGACTAATAATCTTACTGATAATTCCCAGTATGATCAGCGTTCTTGTGAATCACTGAAATAAACCATGTACATGTTAACCAAGAATGGGAAAGCTTATTTAAGGGACTTTGAACGTGGTTGTTGGTGCAAGACGGGCTGCTCTGAGTATTTCAGAAAATGCTGATCTACTGGGATTTTCACGCACAAACATCTCTAGGGTTTACAGAGAATGAAGGAAATATCCAGTGAGCGGCAGTTCTGTGTGCGCAAATGTCTTGTTGATGCCGGAGGTCAGAGGAGAATGGCCAGACTGATTCCAGCTGAGAGAAAGGCCACAGTAACTCAAATAAGCACTCGCTACAACCGAGGTCTGCAGAAGAGCCTCTCTGAACACACAACACGTCCAACCTTGAGCCGGATGGGCTACAGCAGCAGAAGACCACACCGGTTGCCGCTCCTGTCAGCTAAGAACAGGAAACTGAGGCTACAATTCACACAGGCTCACCAAAACTGGACAATAGAAGATTGGAGAAACGTTGCCTGGTCTGATGAGTCTCCATTTCTGCTGCCACATTCAGATGCTCGGCTCACAATTTGGCCTTAACAACAGGAAAGCATGGATCCATCCTGCCTTGTATCAGCGGTTCAGGCTGGTGGTGGTGGTGTAATGGTGTGGGCGAGATTTTCTTTGCACACTTTGGGTTCATTAGTACCAATTGGGCATGGTGTCAACGCCACAGTCTACCTGAGTATTGTTGCTGACCATGTCCATCCCTTTATGAGCACAGTGTCTCCATCTTCTGATGGCTACTTCCAGCAGGATAACACACCATGTCATAAAGCGTGAATCACCTGATTTCTTGAACATGACAATGAGTTCACTGTACTCAAATGGCCTCCACAGAGGACTCAATCCAATAGAGCACCTTTGGGATGTGGTGGAACGGGAGATTGGCATCATGGATGTGCAGCCGACAGATCTGCAGCAACTGTGTAATGCCATCATGTCAATATGGAGCAAAATCTCTGAGGAATATTTCCAGTAGCTTGTTAAATCTCTGACATGAAGGATTAAGGCAGTTCTGAAGGCAAAAGGGGGGCCGACTGCTACTAGTAAGGTGTACCTAATAAAGTGGCCAGTGAGTGTATATCTCAGGTATGGAGAACGAGAAAAGACTGAGCCTTGTGGCACACCATCCCAGAGCTATGATTGGATTACACAAACACAATGGTGCTTGTGGCAATATGCAGATCGTTTTCTGAAGAACGAGGAAATAAAAAGTTCTATGTGGAAGTTAATGTAATGCTATATGCTATGACATCATGCTGAAAACCGATTTCATGTAAAACCCATTCTGTATTGCAGCTTCTACAAGTATTTACAACATTAGTACATGGAGCCAAGACTGTCACAGAAATCAGTCAAGTTTGGTGAAGGAGAAATCATGGTTTGGGTTTACATTCAGTATGCGGGCGTGCGAGAGATCTGCAGAGTGGATGATCAACATCAACAGCCTGAGGTATCAAGACATTTGTGCTGCCCTTTACATTATAAACCACAGGAGAGGCAAATTCTCCAGCAGGATAGCGCTCCTCATACTTCAGCCTCCACATCAAAACTCCTGAAAGCAAAGAAGGTCAAGGTGCTCAAGGATTGGCCAGCCCAGTCACCAGACATAAACATTATTAAGCTGATGAAGGAGGTGGCGTTGAAGATGAATCCAGAGAATCTTGATGAACTCTGGGAGTCCTGCAAAAACGCTTCCTTTGCCATTCCAGATGACTTTATTAACAAATAAAAAGGTCGCTGGTTCAAGCCTCGGCTGGGTCAGTTGGCATTTCTGTGTGGAGTTTTCATGTTCTCCCCGTGTTCACATGGGTTTCCTCCGGGTGCTCCTGTTTCCCCCACAGTCCAAACACATGCGCTATAGGGGAATTGGGTAAGCTAAATTGTCCGTAGTGTATGAGTGTGAAAGAGTGCGTATGGATGTTTCCCAGTGATGGGTTGCAGCTGGAATGGCATCCACTGCGTAAAAAATGGGCTGGATAATAAAGGGACTAAGCTTAAAAGAAAATGAATGAATAACAATAAAAATAATCATTACAATAAATAAAATGATAATAATAATAATTAAATGCTAATAATAATAATAATAACATTAATAATAATAATAATAATAATAGTAATAATAATTAAATGATAATAATAATAATATAATAATAATAATTAAATGATGATAATAATAATAATAATAATAATTAAATGATAATAATAATAATAATAATAATAATAATAATAATAATAATAATTAAATGATGATAATAATAATAATAATAATAATAATTAAATGATAATAATAATAATAATAATAATAATAATAAAATAATAATAATAATAATTAAATGATGATGATAATAATAATACTAATAATAATAAAATAATAATAATAATAATTAAATGATAATAATAATAATAATAATAATAATAATAATTAAATGATAATAATAATAATAATAATAATTAAATAATAATAATAATAATAGTAATAATAATTAAATGATAATAATAATAATAATAATAATAATTAAATGATAATAATAATAATAATAATAATTAAATAATAATAATAATAATAGTAATAATAATTAAATGATAATGATAATAATAATAATGATAATAAAATAATAAAATAATAATAATAATAATAATAATAATAATAATAATAATAATAATAATAATTAAATGATAATAATAATAATAATAATAATTAAATGATAATGATAATAATAATAATAATAATAATAATAATAATAATTAAATGATAATAATAATAATAATAATAATAATAATAATAATAATAATAATAATATAGAAAATGCATAAAAAATCATATAAAACTCTTAAATATTCTAATTAAGATCTTTTTAACACATTTACAGGCGCCATAACACAGACATGGTGTGTGACTGGGCTCTGTCTTTACATGCTCATGTCCTACAGTATTTATTACAACTGGTCATCTTCATATTAAAAAAGCACAACATTTTTCATTATTAGTATTATTAACCAATCTTAATAAAAGCACATGTATATATATATTTTTTGTTTTTTTTCTTGCAACTTTTCCCCTAAATTCTGAGCTTCCTTTTGGCACTTGATTTTTACATTTGCCTTTATGTCTGGATTTTTTCGCGAGCCTTAATTAGAATTTATTTTGTCGAAAGCGTCTTTTATTTTGTGTATTTCACAAATATAAAAGCATACCTCATGAATAAATAAACTGTACATACATTGCACATGCAGGGAATGATGAGCGCTGGCTGACTGACAGCATGCTGTCTTGTCTTTATCTCTGTGAACAAGCTTCCTGGAAATTACAGCCACTGCAGCCATCATAACCACACTGCGCTCTGACCGCATGTATGAGCAGGTTTTCTCCATTTCAGGTCTTTCAAAAACACACAAGGACAACGTTCGTACTGGAAACCGAGTTATTGCAATCGTATTGTAGTCCTGGAAACACCTTTTAAGAAAGAGTGAAGAGTTTACCTTGAATTAATTCATCGAGATCATTGTTCCACACAGAATTGAATTCCCAAATTATTAAAATCCAACATTTATTCTTAGTTATGAATGTAGTGGCATGCGGCGCTGTTTAGCTTGTTAATAGTGTCACATCACAGACATGGTGTGCCACAGGGCTCAGTCTTTGGCCCTTTCTTGTTCTCTATTCTGCACATTCTCTGTTTTTCTCACTGGAAATCGAGTGAGATTATTAGTAGTGCTGGACGAAGATTAATCACATCCAAAATAAAAGTTTGTTTGGACATAATACACTACCTGACTAAAGTCTTGTGGCCTATACAAGTTTTAGGAACAGCAATAATAACTGGACTTCTAGTTGATCATTTGGTATCAGAAGTGTCTTATATGAAAGGTAAAGGCCTCTAGATGAGGCTTATTTTACCACAATAAAATATGATCATGCCTTGATGTTGACTGATTTGATTAGGACAGTAAGGTCTGACTCTGCTTAGACTAAAGTCTGCTCACTGAACCTTCAATAATGTCCAGTATAGAATATGTGCTCATGCTGCAGTGGAAACAGAATGAATATTGTGTCTGACTCCATCATGAGCTTGGAGGACTGCATCCATACATCTCTGCAATGACTCCAATCCCTTATAATAATAATAATAATAATAATAATAATAATAATAATAATTATTATTATTATTATTATTATTATTATTATTGTTATTATTATTATTATTATTACAGAGACCAAGATAGGGCCAAAGACAGAGCCCAGTGGCACACAATGTCTGTGTGATGACGCCTGTAAATGCGTAAAAATGTCTTATTATGAATACTTGAAAGTTTTATTTACTTATTTTCTAAATACATTTTCTTTTATTATTATTAATATTATGTATTATTATTATTACTTAATTTATTATTATTTTATTTATTATTATCATTAGTTTTATTATTATCATTATTGTTGTTGTTGTTATTTATTATTATTATTATTATTATTGTTGTTGTTGTTGTTGTTGTTATTTATTATTATTATTATTACTTAATTTATTATTATTTTATTTATTATTATCATTAGTTTTATTATTATTATTGTTGTTGTTATTTATTTATTATTATTATTATTATTATTGTTGTTATTATTACACACCATGTCTGTGTTATGAGTTTTGTCATTATTTTTAATGCATTTTCTTTTATTTATTATTATCATTAGTTCTATTATTATTATTGTTGTTGTTGTTGTTATTTATTTATTATTATTATTTTTTATTTTTTTTTTATTACACACCATGTCTGTGTTATGAGTTTTATGTCATTATTTTTAATGCATTTTCTTTTATTATTATTATCATTATTTTTTATTTTTTCCCCAGTTCTGGGTTGCAGCTGAAAGGGCATCCGCTGCGTAAAACATATGCTGGATAAGTTGGCGGTTCATTCCGCTGTGGCGACCCCTGATTATTTAAGGAACTAAGCTGAAAAGTAAATTAATGAATGAATAAACAAATTATTATTATTTAAATGATTATTATTTAATTTCTTATTATCTTTTTTATCATCATTATTATTGTTATCATTTAAATTATTATAATTTAATTTCTTATTATTAGTATTATTATATTATTATTATTATTATCATTAAATCAAATTTATTTTTATTATTATTACATTTATTCTTACTACACAGAGAATAAGAAAGGGCCAAAGACAGAGCCCAGTGGCACACCATGTCTGTGTTATGATACCTGTAAATGCATACAAATGTCCCAATTTGAATATTTAAGAGTTTTATATACTTTTTTTCTGAATGCATCTTCTATATTATTATTATTATTATTAATAATTTATTAATATTACTCTATAGATTGAAACAGTATAGAGTGTGATGAAGGTGTTGTGGCTGTAGAGTCAGACAGTTAGATCTCTTCAGGCTGTTGAGCAATACAGACAGTGACTTTGTGTGTGTGTGTGTGTGTGTATGTGTGTGTGTGTGCAGATGTAACGGACTTCCTGTGGTGTGTGAAAATACCCTGCAATGCACTATTGGGAAAACATGAGAACACACAGACTCTAAAAGCCTTGGGTTCCCGCTCAGGAGTCACAGTGTCCAGGTCAACTACTGTAGTTAAAAACAGCCAGAGCTAAATAACCAACCATGAAACAACCGAAGCAGAATCAATCTCATTTACTATAGCCGCGTTAAAGATCAAACTGTCAATCTGTGTGGAGTTTAGATCACTCTGGGGAGGGGAGGGCGGGGGTTTATACAAAAATAAGAGACGTGTAGAAGAACACTCAAGTTCAGAAAAGCGATGACATTACACAAGTGTCCATAAAAGCTCTCACATCACAATTGGGGAAGTGAATGTGAAAGTTCCGAACTTCCCCAATTACTCTGTGTGTGTGTGTGTGTGTGTGTGTGTGTGTGTGTGTGTGTGTGTGTGCGCGTTTATGGAGTGTTTTCAATAAATCTGTCATATTACTTTGGATGGATGTATGGATACAACAATAGATAGTTGGGTGGATGGATGGATACAAGGATGGATGGATGGATGGATGGATGGTTACAAATATAAATAGTTGGGTGGATGGATGGATGGATGGATGGACGGATGGATACAACAATAGATAGTTGGGTGGATGGATGGATACAAGGATGGATGGATGGATGGATGGATGGATACAACGATGGATAGATGGATGGATAGATAGATAGATAGATAGATAGATAGATAGATAGATAGATAGATAGATAGATAGATAGATAGATACAACGAAAGGTAGTTGTATGGATGGATGGATGGATAGATGAATGGATACAACGACAGATAGTTGGATGGATGGATGGATAGTTACAAATAAAGATAGTTGGGTGGATGGATGGATGGATGGATGGATGGATGGATGGATGGATGGATGGATGGATACAATGATAGATAGTTGGGTGGATGGATGGATGGATAGATGGATACAACGGTAGATAGTTGGATGGATGGATGGATGGATGGATAGATACAACGATAGATAGCTGGATGGAAGGATGGATGGATGGATACAACTATAGGTAGTTGGATGGATGGATGGATGGATGGATACAATGATAGATAGTTGGATGGATGGATGGATGATGGATGGATTGATGGATGGATGGTAACAAATATAGATAGTTGGGTGGATGGATGGATGGATGGATAGATGGATACAACGATAGATAGTTGGATGGATGGATGGATGGATACAACGATAGATAGTTGGATGGATGGATGGATGGATGGACGGACGGACGGATACAACGATGGATGGATGGATGGATAGATACAACGATAGGTAGTTGGATGGATGGATGGATGGATGGACGGATACAACAATAGATAGTTGGATGGATGGATGGATGGATAGATACAACAATAGATCGTTGGATGGATGGATGGATGGATACAACTATAGGTAGTTGGATGGATGGATGGATGGATGATGGATGGATGGATACAACGATAGATAGTTGGATGGATGGATGGATGGATACAACGATGGATGGATGGATGGATGGGTTGATGAATGGATGGATACAACAATAGGTAGTTGGATGGATGGATGGATGGATGGATGGATGGATGGATGGATACAACGATAGATAGTTGGATGGATGGATGGATGGATACAACGATAGATAGTTGGATGGATGGATGGATGGATGGACGGACGGACGGATACAACGATGGATGGATGGATGGATAGATACAACGATAGGTAGTTGGATGGATGGATGGATGGATGGACGGATACAACAATAGATAGTTGGATGGATGGATGGATGGATAGATACAACAATAGATCGTTGGATGGATGGATGGATGGATACAACTATAGGTAGTTGGATGGATGGATGGATGGATGATGGATGGATGGATACAACGATAGATAGTTGGATGGATGGATGGATGGATACAACGATGGATGGATGGATGGATGGGTTGATGAATGGATGGATACAACAATAGGTAGTTGGATGGATGGATGGATGGATGGATGGATGGATGGATGGATGGATGGATGGATACAACGATAGATAGTTAGATGGATGGATGGATGGATAGATACAACAATAGATAGTTGGATGAATGGATGGACGGACGGATAGATGGATAGATAGTTAGATGGATGGATAGATGATTCACAGATCATTTGAATAGGTAAATCATTAACTGGAGACTTGCTGTGACTGAATCATTAGTATGGCTAGATTGATAAATAAACAGATAGATAGAAAAACAGACAGACAGAGAGACAGACAGAAAGACAGACATTGCTCTGCTTTTCTCATGTAAAGCTCTTGTGTTTTCAGTCAGATTTCCCTCTTCTGACACAATGGCTCCTCGTGTCAGTGGAGTTCAGCGAATGAAAATCCAAAC